>NC_043700.1:165797618-165908877 GCF_006229205.1 Suricata suricatta
AACCCATAAAAACAAATAACCTAGTGAAGAATTGGGCAGAAAACATGAACAGACACTTCTCCAAAGAGGACATCCAGATGGCCTACAGGCACATGAAACGATGCTCAACATCACTCATCATCAGGGAAACACAAATCAAAACCACACTGAGATACCACCTCACGCCAGTCAGAGTGGCTAAAATGAACAAATCAAAAGACTATAGATGCTGGTGAGGATTTGGAGAGACGGGCACCCTCCTACACTGTTGGTGGGAATGTAAACTGATGCAGCAGCTCTGGAAAACAATGTGGAGGTTTCTCAAGAAACTATCCATAGAACTCCCTTATGACCCAGCAATAGCCCTGCTAGGGATTTACCCAAGGGATACAGAAGTGCTGATGCATAGGAGCACATGTACCCCAATGTTCATAGCAGCACTGTCAACAATAGACAAATCATGGAAAGAGCCTACATGTCCATCACCTGATGAGTGGATCAAGAAGAAGTGGTATATATATACAATGGAGTTTTACATGGCAATGAGAAAGAATGAAATATGCCCATTCGTAGGAAAGTGGATGGACCTCGAGGGTGTCATGCTAAGCGAAATAAGTCAGGAAGAGAAGGACAGATACCATATGCTTGCACTCATAGGTCTAACAGGAGAACAGGAGAAACCTAATGGAGGACCAGGGGGAGGGGAAGAGGGAAACAGAGCTGGGGAGAGTGAGGGACCCAAAATCTGAGAGACTATTGAATACTGAAAAGAAACTGAGGGTTGAAGGGGAAAGGAGAAGGGGGGAAAAGACGTGGTGGTGATGGAGGAGGGCACTTGTGGGGAAGAGCACTGGGTGTTATATGGAAACCAATTTGACAATAACTATTTAAAAAAAAATAAACTTCTGGTGCCTGAGTGACTCAGTAGTTTGAGTGTCTGACTTCAGCTCAGGTCAAGATGTCACAGTTTGTAGGTTCAAGCCCTGCATCAGGCTCTGTGCTGACAGCTCATATTTCTTTCTAACTTGTTAATATTGTTCAGTTAAATTGTAAGTTTTTGCAATATGACTTTTATTTTAGGGTAAACATTCCCATTTTAATTGAAATTCTTAAGCAGAACATTTGAGGAAAAACTTCATGTCACCATAAATAAAATCAGGATAAGGTAATGAAATTACATAAACAATCATAATGCATAGCTATTATCATAGAATTATCCTATGCAATCATAAATTATTTTTATAATCCTTAAAAATAACATACAGTTATTTTATGCCAATTTTTTTTGATGAATTGTTTCTGGTGCTTACAAAATCTACTGTGTAGAAATCTCACAGGAGGGCATTATTATATATAGATTATGTATCTTGTGGTTAAAAATGTTGATTTAAATAGGAAATCTCTATTTCGTTAGAGTTGCAGTTTGTACTCTAATTTCTAGTAATCTCTGAATTGTTCGTCATTTCTGCAGAAATATTAAAATATTCATTAATATATAAGGAAATGTTAGCAGTTTGTCCTTTATAGTATTTTGTAAAAAATCACAACTACCATGTATTTAATTGTTTTATTGACATTCTCAGAAAATATAAATATCTGCAATTAAGAATCTTTCAAAAGCATACTTCGTACATACCAAATAAACTTATTCTTTAAGTTGGAACAGCTTTAGCTTTTCGTATTTTTTCTTTCTTATACTTTTTTCTTATTCAGTCTACTATAACAACATCTATTTAAAAAGTTCCAAAATAAATGTTTATTAGAGCTTACTCCCTAATCAATGTCAAATAACTAGTATAAAACCAAGAGAAGGATTCTTACAGTTCTCTTCCCTGAGGCCATGTTAACATGTGGTGAATGACATAGAAAATGGACTATCATAAGATGATTTTCTGCTTTTAATCATATTTATAATAGCAATGTGACCTTGGAAATGATCAACTTTCATAGAATTCTCTTAATTCATCTGCCAAAGAAGGGAGAGGTTTTGGTTTGATAATCACTATAGTTCCTTTTTGTCTCAAATAAAAGGTGCCTCAACAGACTACTCAGTTGCGAGTGTTCATGCGTGTCTGTCTCTGCATGCCCACCCATGTATTACAGCATATGTATTTGTGTGTCTACATTTACATGTGTAAACAGATACAATAAAATCACAGATTATAGTAAAAAGCAACTTTACTTGAAATTGTTCCTATTGTCCTTATGTCTATGTAAACATTTATAACCAACATATAATAAGAGTGTTGAGGGAAAGGGAAAGAGTATACTGCTAGGTTCAGAGATGTAGTTTTACTTTGTCTTATCCTTAAAAAAAATACTGCCTTTATTTACAATTCTCCCAAATATTTTTCATTAAAGGAAAGCTTTCACTTCCCATCATAGTTTCTAGAGCAGTGCTGTCCAATATGATAGCTACTAGCCACCTGTGGCTATTGAGATATTTATTTACTTAGTTTTTTATTCAAATTTTTATTTAAATTATAGTTAGTTAGCATACAGTGCTGTATTTGTTTCAGGAGTAGAATTTAGTAATTCATCACTTAACGTGTAATACCCAGTGCTCATCACAAGTTCTCTTTTTAATACTTATCATCTATTACATCATTCCCTACCCAACTCCTTCTATCAACCCTCACTTTGTTCTCTATAGTTAAGGATGTCTTATGGTTTGCTTCCCTCTCTCTCTGTTTTTCCCCCTTTTCTGATATGTTCATATGTGTTGCCTCTTAAATTCCACAGATGGGTGAAATCATATGTATTTGTCTTTCTCTGGCTTATCTCACTTAGCATAATATACTCCAGCTCTATCCATGTCATCGTAAATTGCAAGATATCATTCTTTTTGATGGCTGCGGAATATTCCATTGTGTATGTATGCTACATCTTCTTTATTAATTCATCAGTCAATGGACACTTGGGCTCTTTCCATAGTTTGGCTATTGTTGATAGTAGTCTATAAACATTGGGGTTCATGTACTCCTTTGAATCTCTATTTTTGCATCCCTTGGGTAAATGCCTAGTAGTGTAATTGCTGGATCATAGGGTAGTTCTATTTGTAACTTTCTGAGGAAGCTTCATATTATTTTCCAGAGTGGCTGCACCAGTTTGCATTCCTACCAACAGTTTAAGAATTTTTTCTTTTCTCTACATCCTCAGCAATATCAGTTGTTTCCTGTGTTGTTAATTTTAGCCATTCTGACAGGTGGGAAGTGACATCTCATTGTGGTTTGAATTTGTATTTCCCTAATGATCAGTGATATTGAGCATCTTTTCATGTGTCTATTAGCCATCAGGATATCTTCTTTGGAAAATTGTCTATTCATGTCTTCTGCTCATTTCTTCAATGGATTATTTGTGTTTGGGTGCTGAGTTTGGTAAGTTCTTTATAGATTTTGGATACTAACCCTTATCTGATATGTTATTTGCAAATATCTTCTTCCATTCCACAGGCTGCCTTTTAATTTTGTTGACTTGTTTCCTTTGCTCTGCAGGAGTTTCTGTCTTGAAGAAGTCATGATAGTTCATGTTTACTTTTGTTTCCCTTGTCTCGAGTGATGTGTTCAGTAAGAAGACGCTGCAGCTGAGGCCAGAGGTTGCTGTCTATGTTCTCCTTTATGATTTTGATGGTCTCCTGTCTCACATTTAGGTCTCTCACCTATTTTGAATTTATTTTTGCATATGGTATAAGAAAGTGGTCTAAATCATGGAAAGAGCCTAAATGTCCATCACCTGATGAATGGATCGAGAAGATGTGGTATATATATATATATACAATGGAATACTACTACATGGCAATGAGAAAGAATGAAATCTGGCCATTTGTAGCAAAGTGGATGGACCTTGTGGGTGTTATGCTAAGCAAAATAAGTCAGGAGGAGAAGGACAGATACCATGTCTAACAGGAGAAACCTAACAGAGGTCCATAGGGAGGGGAAGGGGGAAAGAGAGCTGGGGAGAGAGAGGGACACAAATCATGAGAGACTATTGAATATTGAAAATGAACCTAGGGCTGAAGGGGGAGGGGGGGGAAGGGGTGATGGTCATGGGGGGGCACTTGTGGGGAGAAGCACTGGGTGTTATATGGAAACCAATTTGACAATAAACTATTATAAAAAGAAAAAGAAAGAAAGAAAGAAAGAAAGAAAGAGGTCCAATTTCATTCTTCTACATGTTGCTGTCCTGTTTTCCCAACACATTTGTTGAGGAGGCTGTCTTTTTTTCCTTCAGGTATTCTTTTCTGTTTCGTTGAATGGGATGCATATTAACTTTCAATCCCCTACACTAAGGACTTCATTGGTACTTCACTGTTTTGTATCATTGAATATCATAGAAACTCAAAAGGAATATTTCTAATGCCCACTTTACAGATGAGGGATTTGAATTTCCATGAGATCAAGTAATTTGACCAAGGTCACACATTAAAGTAATCGAGAACAAGTGAAGAGGAAAACAAAAGAGGGTAGATAAGAGAGGCATCACCTGGAAATCAAAGTGGTAATGAGGAACTAGAAAGAAACAAGCCCAAGTGACCTAATCAGGTGTTCAATTAAAATCTGATTAGCAGGAAAAGTTAAATCCATCTAAAGGAAAATGACCCAGTGATCTATAACTTTTCCAATGTTAACTGCAACTCAAGTAGTTCTGGCAAGCACCTGCTAAGGAAAGACAACTGAATAAGACAGACAAAACGATACTGATGATCTGGCCTTGATTTTGCACTTATTAGTTAATAGCATTCACTAATTATTACTGCTTTAATATGCCTGACACTATTCCCTATTCTTCATACTAACTCAACTCCAGTAACAACCATTTGAGTTTATTTTGCATGTAAGGAAACTAATCACAGAGATGCCTGGTAACTTGGTCACAGTTATACTCCCCATCACTGATTGACCTGGGATGAGAATTTGTCATTTTCTCTACAGAACTGCACTGGGTAGTATGACAGACGTTAGCCCCATCTACCAACAGAGTACTTGAAATGGAGCAAGTCCAAACTCCATAGAGCCATGGGCTATAAAAGTGTAATGTAAACACTCAGTTTGGGGGCACCTGAATGGGTCAGTCGGTTAAGCGTCTGACTTTGGTTTAGATGATAATCTCTTAGTCCTTGAGTTCAAGCCCCGTGTCAGGCTCTGTGCTGAAAGCTCAGAGCCTAGAGTCTGCTTCAGATTCTGTGTCTCCCTCTCTCTCTCTCTGCCCCTCTCCTGCTTGTACTCTTTCTCTTTCTCTCAAAAATAAATAAGCCTTTAAAAATTAAAAAAAAAACTCTGTTTTGAGCCTTAATATAAAAATGCTTATCTACTGGTTAAATATTAAAGCAGTCTTATTTTGTCTAATTCAGATTAAATCAAATAGTAATAATACTATTAATTATACCTGTTTCATTTTTCTTTTGTAAAATGTGGCTACTTTAATTTAAAAGTTTAAAATGACCTCTGTGGCTTGCACTGTATGTCTTTTGGACAGTGCTGCTCTAGAAATGGATGTCTTTATCACAGTGCAATACTTCCTGCTTTAATCTGTGTGTAACAAGATAGATTTATGTTTCTGTTGTTGCTTTAGTTCCGTGAATGGACTTCCCAATACTCTTGGTAAAGGGAGTGTCACACTTCTAGCTGTGCAAACGTAAGGCAATTGGGCCCTCTTTCAGCTACAGGTTGTTTAAAAATGGACCGGTTTAGCAAAAGCTGCTTGATTGAAAGCTTGATTGAGATAAAGAGAAAGCTGTTAGGTAAAGAGTTAATAAATTTGCATAAAGAATTTAGGGCATTTGAGGAAGAAAGGTACCAATATCCCAGTTTCCATAATCCGGGAGTCTAATTTAGTGAGTTTGTGGGAGCAGGGAGGTGGGGGTAAGAGAAAATCTTATGGCCTGAAGTAGGGAGAGGCATAAGCCCTTGAAATCGAGTGACCTTGAGGAACTGGGAAGACTATACTCAAGAAAAGAACTAAGATCGTGTGTAAAATAACTGTTTGGGGCATAGGCTCTCGCTAAGGCTAATGATGCTTTTAAGATGTAGCCAACTTTGAAACACCCTGGGAGACAATAGTTCTCGTGAGAAAGTGAATGTGAGGGACCTTGAGCTGGGGATTTGCTACTCAATGTGGGGACCACTGCAATACTGCCAGGGAGGTGGAGGAGAAAGGCATCTCTCGAGATACCAAGCGCCCGTTCTGCTCTTGTTCCTCAGGAGCTGTGTGAGTATCAGCAGGAAGAAGCAAGGGCAGTAATGACCTCCTCAGATTCAAGTGTTCTCTCTGTTCCACTTTTGGACTCAGTCCCTGAGGCTTTTGGTTATTTTTTCAAAGGGAGGCCTCAGCAGGTGTTCTGATCTTGATGAGAGAAGGATCCCACACCCTACAAAGCATAAGGTGGCTAAACACACAGCATCTGACACTGAATAGGTGACCAGACGGTTTACCAATCACATATACTCTCAGTCCAGGGGGAGGATACAGTACCCTATGCAGGGCTATGTAGCAGTTACACTGGGAAAAACAAGAATTCAACAACAGCTATGAGAGGGAGACTTTGTAGTAACAAGAGGATAAAGTGCCCCCTGGTCTGTGCTGGAGCATACGATTCCCTTGTGGGAATTATATCTTGTACTGGCAGGAAAGCAAAACCTGCTGACTTGAACACCAGGTAGCATTACAGTTGACCCATCTGATAAAGGAACTGGCCTTTCCCACTCGTGGGGCAACATATCTGGCCAGAGCAGAAAACCTCATAATTAGGTCTTTGGAGCCCAGTGAGGCTCAAAGAGTCAAGGTAGTACATAACATTTGGAGCTTTATAATACACCTGGAAAGTTTTAGACTTCCATGATTGGCCAGGTGAGAACTAGGGCAATTAATTAAAAAATGTATAACCTGTGATTGTGTTTATGTCCTTGAGCAAAGATACATGGGAAAAAGTTCTATTTCCTACAATTGGTGCAATTTTTCATTTTGCTCTAGAGCATGTGAAAGAGCTTCAGAAATCACAATCTGCTGAACAATTGTATTTTTGTGAAGAAATGTGCTGGAATGCCATTTTGGATTGTTTTCACTCAAATTGTTCAAGCTTGAAATGGCATTCCAGAGTCTCATTTTAAAATAAGAATAAATTCAGATGTTAAATAAAGGAATACATACTATATAGAAATGAGGGTTATTATTTGAATCAAATACAATATTTATACGCATTTGCAAAGTTTATCTTCCTTGTTTACTTAGGGAGCATTTGGTTCCCCAGACAAAAACTGAGATTAGTTTATATAAAAGAGATAATTATATTGGACGGAAACAAGGGTATTTTCTATAAGTAATGAGCAAGAAGTATAATGAAGCCCAGTGAAAAAATGAGGACTGGGAACTGGTAAGTACAAATTTCTGAAGTGACAATTTAGCAGAAACTTGAACAAAGTGAAATAAAATTGACTTATTTCTTAATTATTTACTCCCATGTAACAATTTATGCCTTATTTTTCTAGCAATTAAACTTATGTTTTTTAAATTTAATTATTGAATTAAAAATGTCCTCTTTAAAGCATTGGTGAGGTTATGGGGAAAAAGGAACCTTCATGTACTATTGGTGGGAATGTAAACTCGTGCAGCCACTGTGGAATATAGTATGGAGGTTTCTAAAGAAATTAAATATAGAGCTACCATATTATCCAGGAATTCCACTTCTAGGTATTTATCAAAAGAAAATTAAAGCACTAATTTGAAAGATATCTCCACCCTTGTAGTCATTATAATATTATATACAATAGCCAAGACATGGAAACAACCTATGTCCATCAATTGATGAATGGATAAAGTATACCCTCAAGTATATTGTAGTATAGAGGTGGAATTTAAGGAAAGGTATTAAGCAGGCTGTGTTGTAGCTTATGGGCAAGTAATAAATTGTGTCATTTATCTTGAATGTATCATAGATAAGCTGCTATATAACGACTGCCACTTCAGATAGCTGTGAAATTAGGTGATTAACTAGTTGTTACTTAACCTTCTAATTTCTGTATAAGTCTAATTACATGAAATAGAAGTTGGGGTTTTGACTTTTTACTTTGCTTTTCTGTTTGGAGTGTCATTGTAACTACTGTATTGTAAATGATGGAAAACAATTGCATATGTTAAAAAAATAAATTGTGTTATATTAAAAATAAAATAAAATAAAATAAAAAATAAAAAAAAGTAAAAAAAAATGTGATATTGTATAGCCATAAAAATAATGAGATCTTGCCACTTATGACAAAGGAAGGTCCTCAAGGGCATTATGCTAAGTGAAGTAAATCAGAGAAAGATGAATACCATACAATCGTATTTATATGTGGAATCTAAGAAAAAAAAAGGAACTCACTGGTAGTTACCAGAGGTAAAAGCTGGGGGATGCTGAGCAACAGTAGTGAATGTAATGTACAACATAGTGACTATATTTAATAATAGTGTATTGTAGGGCTCAGTTAATTAAACGTCCAATTCTTGATTTTGGCTTAGGTCATGATCCCAGGGTTATGGGATTGAGCCCCACATCAGGCTCCACTATGAGAAAGGAGTCTGCTTAGGATTCTCTCTTCCTCCCTCTCTCTCTTCTCTCTCTTTCCCTTTGGCCCTTTCCTCCACTCATGCTCTCTCTCTCTCTCTCTCTCTCTCTCTCTCAAATTAAATAAAATTATCATATACTGTGTATTGTATATTGAGAGTTGATAAGAGAGCAGATCTTAAAAATTGTCATCAATACAAGAAAAAACTACCCTTATGTGGAGAAGGGTGTTAACAAGACTCACTGTGATAATTTAGCAATATATACAAATATCAAATCATTATGTTGTATACCTGAAACTAATACGTTATATGTTAATATCTGTTTTAGTGCACATTGGAAGCTTCATGAGAGTAACTTACCTTTTCCTTACTGTATCAGCTCCTCCCATCTACCAGGGGACCAGGCATTGGATAGACACTGCATCTCCAGTGTATGGATGTAATTTGTTTATTCATTCCCCAACAGGTGGATATTTTAATGTAATTTGTACTTTTTGAAAGTTCTCAGGTAATTTTTAAGCAACGTAACTGACATTTTTCCTTGAAACTGCAATTAAATGAACTTAGGGGATAAGTGAGAATAGAATAAGGGAAAGAAAGAGAAAATAGAGGGAGCAGTTCAAGGATCAGACTTAGGTGGTTTAGTTATGTATTATCTTTGTATTTGTGGTGCAATTGCTTCTCAGCCTTTTGGCTAAGAGGTAGTATATTGTGGTAGTATTAAAAGCATTGTCGGGGCGCCTGGGTGGCTCAGTCGGTTAAGCCTCCGACTTCAGCTCAGGTCAGATCTCACGTTCGTGGGTTCAAGCCCTGCGACGTGATCTATGCTTACAGCTAGCTCAGAGCCTGGAGCCTGTGTCCGGTTCTGTGTCTTCTTCTCTCTCTGCCCCTCCCCTTTCATGCTCTGTTTCTCTCTGTATCAAAAATAAAGAAAACATTAAAAAATAAAAAAATAAAAGCATTGTCAACATATGCTTATGAGGTGCTTACTGTGTATATCAAGCCAAATGCAAGGCATAACAAAAACTGAATAAAAAAGAAGAAATGGTGTCTCCTTGGGCAACAGAGCTCTTTGGTTTTCCTAACTTCACAGTAGGGTAGTCAATGCAAGTATTTGTATTGCTGTTGAACAGGTTAAAAACAGACACGTTAATAGCAAATGATTAAATTTAGAACCTTCCTGACTTCTAGTACAGATTTTCTTCTTTACATTACACTGTCTTTCAGGAAACTGTAGTTGAGTAGCATCACTTGTATATACATAGTCACCCACATGTTTAACCTGCAGACCAATGAAACTGAACAACTATCAATAATAGTTAATTTTGATAGGGTATGTTGACTTGAGGAGAACTGTAAGAAGAAACAAGTGGGTAGCATGAGTTTCTCAGTACAAAGAGGCTTACTGTACTCCATAATGGTCTCCAAATATCACCTCTTGATTGTCCTTTCTGTTGGAGCAACTGTTCTAATCTTGATGAAATAACAAGAAAGAAATGGCAAGTTATAGCAACTGGGAGCTCCATGCTGGGGTATTTACTGTCATTAAGGCTCAAACACAAGGGCCATAATTATTGTGAGCATTAGGTGGTGGCTCTCAGAGAACAGATTCACTTGTTCAAACCCTTAAAAGTTTCTTCCACTCCATAAAATTATTTGAGAATTCAATTCTGAATCTAAGGTCACTTCTAAAAAAAAGAAAACTTGGGATAAACTCAGGAAAGGCTCAATACTGAAATTATATGTTTTCATATTGGTATGAACTCATTGATACATTTAGTGGCTTATCTAGTTTAGGATCTACCTTTGGTCTGAGTACACTCACATGATATTAGTAGAATTACATTACCTTTGTCTAGATTTGTTTCCACTGAAATATGACAGCTGCAAGAAGACATTTTCCCCCTGTATATCATTTAATAGTAGTTTTTGTCCACCTTCTGATGGATATAGACTATGCCCTTTCAAATGGTTCTCATTTCTTTTCTTATTTTTAAATGTTTGTTTATTTTTGAGGGGATGGGGGAAGGGCAGAAAAGTGGGGGGTGGGGGTGCAGAGGATCCGAAGGAGACCCTGTGCTGACAGTAGATTGCCTGATGCCAGACTTGAAATTTGAACCATGAGAGCATGACTTGAGTCAAAGTCAGGCTGAGGTTGGATGCTTGATTGAGTGAGCCACCCAGGCATCTCATTGATACCTCATCTTAAGCTAGCTTCACACTTTCATCCTGGGTTGGTTAAGCATCTATTGCTATCCTAGTTTTACAAATGAGGTAAGTGAGTATCAGAAGCTGAAACTCATAAAATAAGTGGTATAACCAGAAGAGTAGGGAATATAGACAGACACAGGGTCTGTCTCTTCAGTCATCTATTTCTCCTCTACTCTAGAAAATCAGGTAGCTGGCTCCACAAACGGTTGCTTATCCCCTTGTAACTCCTAGTATTTCATGGCAATGGAGTGTGGGGCATTTGCAATCAACTTGCTAAGAAACGCCATTTGTTGAGCCCTTATGCTCTGCTGCATACAGTGTCAAATACATTACAGGCATAATTAATCTTCACAGACACAATTTAACTTAAATATTCTTATTCCCATTTTATGAATGAGTAAAATTGGAGCTTAAAGTAGTGTAATGGTTGGCCCTAGGCTGCATGGCTACCCTCAAAGGAAAACCAGAAAATCTTCAGTTTCTCTGGAAAGAAAGACTAAAACATCATTCTACTCTTTAAGAGTAAGGCTAATTTTTATGTTTTCTTGCTGACATTTGGAGAATGGGAATTTTGGAGAGGAATGAGAAAAGAAAGAATTCCGAGAGTTAAAGAAAGCAACATTGTCTCCCTTGTACCTCTTTAGGTAGGCTGTTAGCTAACTGAATGGAAAAGCCATGCCTTCATCTTTTAATTCCTATTTGTTGAAGGATTTAAGAAACGTACGCTTACTAAATATTTTTGAGAAGAGCACTTACTGAAGGACACTGAGCAAGCTGCATATGTGTAATCGACCTCCTCCGGCATCTGCCTGCATCCTCTTGGCTCTTATCCATCCTGAGCACAACTTTGTCTTCTGTTACAAATTCCTGCTGCTCTCTGTCTCAGGGCTTTCTCCTGCCACAGACATGGCCTTGTGCAAAGCAGCCCGAGAATACTGGCAGCTTACGATCTTCTAGAGCAATGACAGATGGGAGTTGTTGGAAAAATACTCTAACAGGTGGGACAGCTCTGAGGAACTCTAGTGGCACTTGGGTGTCCCTAGCTGGATTGAGTTCCAGGTGCCCACGTTCGCAAACCTGCTCATTAACAGACTCCATTTGGCTTCCATTACTTTCCTGTCCCGATTCTTCACAGCCTAATTGTGCTTCTTGGAATTACTTTCCAAGTAGACTCCTTGCACTATAATCCTTGTTTTGGAATTTGCTTCTAGGGGAACCTGAACTACGACATTTTCCTCAAAGTTTTAAAATAAGCCATACAAAAGGCTGCATGCAATAATAGGAAATAATAGCTGGCATTTAGTCATAAGCATTTAATATGTGCAAGACCTAGATCATTTAAGTTTTATAAACCTATCAGCTAAATATTGCCATTTTACAGATGGGAATACTGAAACACCAAGAGATTAAGGAATATGTTTAAAAGCATAGATATTAATGATCCCTGTTAAGACTTTAACGCAAAAAACCAATTAGCTTTTTCATTTTGGAAAAGGTCTTTCCCTCACCATGGCCAAACTTAATTGGTTTCCTATTAGAATACTTGCTAAAGATATCACTTGGGAGACTTGAATATTGAATCTTAGGGATACTCTTCTGCTGAAGTGATACAGCTAGTTCTCAGTGCATGTGATTGTTAACATTTATAATAAAAGCCACTTGCATGTAGGAGTAAGGCCAAATAGTTGACAAACCTGCACTTATGAGCAACTAAGTTGTGTAGGTTTGGTTTCCCCAAAATACAATGGGACACAAGTTATTACAGCAGATTTCCTCAGTCTTTATTTCCTAGAGGCTTTTCAGTTCTGGAATTATCAGTTCTCTTCCCCTTTTTTGCCTCCTGTTCCTCATTCTTTCTTCATTTGCTTCTCCCTCTGCTCTTACTCTTCCTGATTCTCTCTTATTTGCTTCAGGTTTTTAGTGGCCCTAGGGAACTTAATTTTTTTTTAAATTGAAACATTGAGATTTTGATTGTTAAAATCCGACAATTAATTGTAAAATGAAGGAAAGAGTTAGACAGCTATTAATCATCATTGATTCAGATTGCAAAATGGGCTGCTGTACACAGTGGTTTCATTGAATAATGTGCCTGAATTGGTTTTTCTTTTCTTTTGCTAAAGTAAGTAGAAAGGAAAGGCATCATTAGCTACAAGAAAATCATATAAGCACAAAATGATAAACTAGCCAACGACAGACAAACACCACACATTGAAAACATTACATTTTCAGAGACAGCAGAAGAGGTGTTTTTGTAAATGCCAGAAAGTCAAATGTGAATATAAGCCAAATAAGTGTAAAAATTGTAGGGTTGAAGGTAAGAGAAAGAGTGTGATAACACTCTTAAAATGATGAATATCTACTCCTAGAAATAAACGCTTTAAAATTCAGGTGATACAGTATTAAGTGAATAAATATTATTGAAAATAGCAGCTATGTATTATAAATGTTTCTTAAACACAGAGATTATGAAGAAGTTAATGTGTTCCTAGATTTAAAATCAGTTGATTTAAGAATGAAAATGTAACCCATTATTGAATTTTAGAAGCCAAGAACCCTGCTCTTCAGTCTGGACTGTTGTATCTAAGTATGTAAGCATAATGGGAAGTAGTTCTTCAGTGTTCAATACCATTCTATGTTAATAAAATTGTGAGATTTTTTAATGAAATGACATTTTCTGTGAATTTCTCATCACATGAAGTACAATTATGTAATTGTTTACTGCAGCTCAAGATTAATTTGCAGCTACATGTGTTTTTTTTGTTTTATATGTATATTTTGGAAGAATGTTTCTCATTACTTGTATATATTGCCTTTTGTAGCTCTAATATCTATTCTTGTTACCAGAATCTTATTTGCAGGTATCACAATATAGACACCGATATGTCATATTTGATGTTTGTAGAGGATCTACATTCATCTTTGTGATATTTCAGCCTTCTTAGTTTAATTTCTTTGGAGATGGGGTAGAGTGACTTAAAAGGTATCTTCTAATTACAAAGGAAGAAATAACTTCTCACCACATGGTCAAGTAGGATTGGTGTCCTAGAAACCTTGCCAGGGATATTGATTCTTGTATTCCTATTGAGGTTTGCCTTAGAAAAGGATAGTATATATTTATATTATTCATACACAAATATGCTATATATATTTATAACATATTTTACATACACATTTAGGATCATACTATATATTTCATGTTTAGAGAAACATACTCTGTTTTTTTTTATTCAGAGGTATACTTTACAGCATCTACCATATTCTAAGTTTTTATAGTATCTCAAATCATTTTCCAACAGGTCTATTTCTCTGTGCCTTTATTCTTCTTTGATTTTTCTTTTCTCTTCACAGAGAAACTTCCTCTTGTGACCCTTAGCATTTTTTTTACATGAGATTATATTTCTTTGTGAACCCGTTCATCAATGTTTCTACATATGACATTTGTTCTTATATATTCCACAAATGTTAGCAGTTTTTTGTAAACATTAAAATCACTCAATGAATGTATTTCTAAATAGTGAAAAACCAAAAGGTTTGCTGAATGGGTTGTATCGTTCAGAGTAGATAGAGTAGGGTCCCAGTCCTTGCTCTGCCACTCTGTGCTTGTGGACTGATGACAAGTTCATGGATTTCTCTGGGCTAGACCTTCCTCATTTATAAAATAAAGTTCTGGGACTAAATCCCCTCCAAGGCCCTTTTCAGCCCTAACTTCCTATGAATTTATGAGACAGAGAGAGGCAGAATAATGACAGTGCAGGGAGGGAAAGAGGTTATTACTATGAGCATTCTGGCACCCTGATAAACAAATCTTGCCTATTGTTAGATTTCTCTGGAACAGGCTCCATTTTTGCTGAGATGGCAACCATCATGACATGGGAAATTATTTTCACTGATTTATTTGTTGCTTTACTTTACTTAAGAACTTCTTGTTCTTGTTCTATGTTTGTTATCTTAAATATGGAGAAAAAAGGGAGCAAAGGAAAAAGAAATTATTCATAATTTTATCATCAGATATAACAGTAATATTTTTGAAAATTTGATTTTTATAGTATGCTTCTATAGTTCTTCATAAAATCAAGATCATACTCTATACTTCTGTGTATATATCTAATACCCATTTTTTTTCAATCACTACAAATAAATGTTATATATAAACATGTTTGATAGAGTATCTTATTTATTCATTTAAATATATCCCAGGGGCACCTGGGTGGCTCAATTGGTTAAGCGTCCGGCTTCTACTCAGGTCATGATCTCAAGGTTCGTGGGTTCGAGCCCCGCATCAGGCTCTGTGCTGACAGCTAGCTCAGAGCCTGGAGCTTCCTTCAGATTCTGTGTCTCCCTCTCTTTCTGACCCTCCCCTGCTCGCACTGTCTCTATCTCTCAAAAATAAATAAAACCCATAAAAAATTTTAAATATATCCCAGTTTCCCAATCTCAGTTAGATATCTTCGAAGGCTTTGTTTTAATAGCCATTGTAGTGTATTGGGATGGCTAGAATTTTCCTGTCAGCATCTTTTAACTTCCCCTTCCCTCCTTTTGCTAATACAGACTTTCTCATGAGGAGTACATTCCAAGTAGTTTATACCATAAGTCTGAGCATATGACCAAACCATGGCCAATCAGAATGCTACATTTCTGGCCACAGTAGCATAGGGAAAAGAAAATGAACCAACACAACTGAGATAAATGAGTATTTCTCTAGGCTTTTGGTGGAAACAATGAAAGGAAGCTTTGATAATTTCATTGGTATTAGTGCCATAAGATTGATATTAGCCAATTTACTAATACCAGCTTTGTCAGAGAATAAAGTCCACACAGGAAATAGTAAAGCTGAGAGAAAGTATAAAGTCAGGAAGATTTTTAAATATATCCTCTGATTCTCTGGTTCAGTAAATGCCTAAAGCCAGTATGGGTTTGAACCTCCAACTTATACAAGTCAATGAAATCCTCTGTTACCACCTTTCTTGAGTTTGGTTTTCAAGTCTTATGAAAGACATTGCTTTAACTAATGCACTTAGATATGTATGATACAGAATTTAACATTTTTTCTACTTACAATAAACAATATAATCATTTTGTAAATTAATTTTTGCCCATATATCTGAAAGGAGGTGATAGGATAATAGAGGACAATTTACAAAAGAAATTTAAGAAATGAAGGTTTTTGCTTTTTCAGACTATGTTATCAAAACATGGTACAGAAAATCTGAGAGTTAGACATCAATAAATAGTCTTTGAGTATATATGTCAGGGCCTGTTGACTGCAGCATAAAGCATCTACAATTTTGTCCTCTGTTATCTTTTTAAATTAATTTGGAGCAATAAACCTTCCCTTGTCCCTGGATTGGACAGTCCCATGAGACTTATGCTTACTTGGCCATCATAAAAGCCATCCAGTTAGTAGTTAAAATGTCCAGAACTATGTAATAGTCAAACATCATCCCCTGTCCTGCTTGCTTGGTATCGACAAGGAAGCATCAAAGTCAATGAAGGACTCATGAATGACTCCTTTTCTTCTTCTCCATCTTGATATTTACCTCTTCCTCCACCCTCATCTTACAAACTAAGCATTCTAAACAGCACTTGCCCCTCCTCCAGGATGAAGTAGGAGTAGGAAGAAGGAATACAAATGATCAGGAGTGTTCTTATGTTACCACTCTTTACTGAGCTGATGGTATGTTTTATAGGCCTGGGAATTTAAATACTCTTTGGTGAGTTGCTGTGGGGTTTTTGGATTCTTGCCAACACCAACAGCACCACCATTGCTGAACATTTCTGCTCTGTAGTTGTAGTGATGATGCCAACATTCTGTCACCACTGGTTGCTTACTCCTTCCACAGCCCCTATCTGCTGATATAGTCTGTTCTGCTAAAAAGAATGTTTCTGTAACATGTATTGAGTAATACATGATTGATGAACAGCAGGATATCATTATAGTGCAACAAAGGTTTCAGGGGATCTTGTGTGACTTTGTTTTCTGGTATGTTAATATTTTGGACTACCAGTATCTGCAGTTGAAAGTAGAATGTACTAATAGAGTTAATCACAGCAAGCTATATAAAGTGCAATCCTGGATATAATACCTAACATCTCACATTTTCCCTCTTGGCCCAGCTTGGCCATATTCTCTGCCTTCAAGGTGCTTATTGCATTATTATTTCTATTCTGTGTTCATTTTGTCCTTGCTCTGTAACTTGGCAGGCTCAACCATTCCTATGAGACCTTCCATTGAGCTATATTTATTTTTAAGACAAAATCCTTCATTTACTATCGTTTTTATTTATCCAAAATTTAAAATGTCTTTTGGCATGTTAGAATTATCTAACTCTTTTGGAATCTGGTGTGTGTGTGTATGTATGTGTGTGTGTGTGTGTGTATGTTTAGTTTTTTTTTTAATGTTAAAGTTGCCTAGGTTTTGAGTGATCTGCCTAAAATATTGTAATCTCATAAACTCAGGTAATTTTTGCAAGTTTTCATGATCATATATATCACTGTTTGAAAATGCCTAGATTCTAGCTTCTTGCTTATGAAACCTGTGGTATCTTCCAGAAACCCTTCTGGGAAGGACCCACAATGAGTGAATGTGGATTTGCTTCCCTCCTTCTGAAGGAACAAAACTTTAGAAGAAACCTTAGAAGTGTGAATAGTCACAGATTTTGAAAGTTCGTGGTTTTGTTTTGTTTTGTTTTGTTTTGTTTTGTTTAGCCATCAGAGTAGCCAGTGGTCTCTTATCCTGCTTATAATTTTCCAGTTGGGTGGCAGACACAGTCCATATATTTTCCAAAGGGAATGCATATTAAGCCCCTGCGTTACATCTCTAAGGCTTCTCTCTCTCTCTCTCTCTCTCTCTCTCTCTCTTTCTCTGTCTCTCCTGTTAAGAGGTGGCACAACTGTTAGGAAATAGGGCACCTCCTGCTTAGGGCATATATCTCCACAGATTCTTCCCAACATTGCTTTCTTTTGTCTTTTGATCTGACTGTTAAATTCTTGATGTGAGGTGAGACCTTTAATCCTTTCCTGGCCATGTACTTTGTAACTTCCAGACCACTTTGGAAATTGTTGGTCATTGTGAAGTCTGGAACTTCCATTTTAAGTTCCTGTTACTTCTATCCCTATCTATATCTGCACATATCTATAACTATTTTCAACCATATTGCAGAACAAGCTGGTAAATTAGTACATTTCATTTAACGAAGAAATATGTAAAGCCTGCATTTCCTTCCACTTTAGAATTGCTTGTATTTTTAAGATAGAGTGATCCAATTTAAACAGCCAGACTTTTAATTTACTTGAGAAAGTGTTATTGCTCTGAAAACAAATGGAGATACCTTAAATGGCTCCAAGAATTATAAACACGTGACACAGTATTGTAGAGTGGTTATAAAAAGATGCATCCCATCCTTCAGAGTGTATACACTTCTTGCTCACTTTGGTCAGAATAAATGTTTCTGGAAATCATAGACTGTCTTTCTAAATATTTACCATGTGATTTTTTTTCCACATTTTTCTTCTTGCTGGGACATTCTTCTCCTTGGAATCTGTGGCTCTAGCTCATCATTCTTGGTTTCTGAAGGAGCAAATGCTGACGAGAACCATCCATAACGGCATATGAAGCCTGTGTTGGTTCTGAATCACCCTCTTGAAATATAATAACACCAGTAGACAGAAGCACTCCACCTGATTTAAAGTTTGCTTATTCACTTATTAAAGGATAATTAAAAAAATCACAACTCCTATAGATATAAAATAAACATGTCCAAGATTTTATCTGATTCATTAATAAATGAGGAATTCAGTGGCTCAAAAGATAACTCAGATTCCCACATTTATAGTCAGATAAGAAATACTACAACAAATTTACAGATAGTTACAAACTGACAAACTTTTGAATACCTATAGAGCCATAATCAGTTGCATTCTACCAGACATAACTTGCACATATATGGATAGGAATTAGTTATACCAGTATCAGTTTATTATAAATGAACATCTATCTGTGTAGAGCAGTAAAATAGCCACGTTTGAAGAGAGACAAAGATGAAGATTATCCAGATGAATGAGTAAGCCAGGGCAATCCCTAAATTTTAGTCTTTTACAATTTTTTCCTTAGGAAAGTGGCTCTCAGATCCTTTTAGGCACCACTTCATATATTTGGTGAGAATACTAAGTTCTTTATATCCTACATATACTCCATTAGTCAAAGCTTTACAGTAAATCACTACCTCTGCTGAGGATCGTCTGAGCTGATTCTGCAGTCGCTGTGTCTGTATCACTGAGTTCTGACTGTTCTCTCATTATGTCCCCTATTAAAGTGAGGGTTCTTGGAGGCCAATGACTGTTCTTTGTATGTATCACCTGGCCTGACCTGGGTTCACTTCATGTGCTTAGTTAATGTCAAATGAAGGCATCGATGATTTGAGACAATTATTCTTAAGGTTACATTGTTATCATAAAAACAAATACTTTATTTCTTCTTCCCTAGAAAAACACATTCAAATGTAAGTACTAAAAAAATAAAAAAAAGAAGGACTCAAGATATAACATATTTATTTATAAGATAAGTAAATGTTCGGTTCATTGTTATGTTCATGAACATTTTTGCCTAGGAAAATACTAGTTGGAAACAATTGTGTCTTCTTCCAGTTTCAT
Source organism: Suricata suricatta (assembly GCF_006229205.1). NCBI lineage: Eukaryota > Metazoa > Chordata > Mammalia > Carnivora > Herpestidae > Suricata > Suricata suricatta. Next base: position 165,816,999 of record NC_043700.1, read on the forward strand.
CATATTTCTTCTAGGGTTCAAAGTATTCGCTGTCCTTACCTTAGAGCATCTGGCATTTATGCTCCAAGGAGTGGCTCTGGTAATGAGAGAATATGTTTTGTTCACTCTTGGTGCTGCCAGTAATGTTCTCAAATTAAAAATTAATTTTTAAACAGTAGGCTTCTGTGACCATGACACAGTTATTAAAATCTCTTTTTTGGCACAATATCCAGTTTTCTTTAGTCATTGTTGATGCTTTTATTTTTAAAAAGTTATATTTTATGTTACATTGGTAACTTTTCCTCAAAATTAATATTTAATAAAAAATATATTGGAAAATAAAATAGAAATGCATTAACATTACATAAGCCTGAAGTTAGTAGAGTCTTAAACTTTTATTTAGCTTGTTGTAACAGGGTACTTTTTTATTTTCTGGAAACAAAAGAAGTGTGTTAAGGATGGATAGATTAGGACATTCTACAATATTTGGAGCCAATGGTAAAACAATAATCTAAAAAGATACGTAATATCCTTACACTTCCATTGCCAAAATAGACTTGACATCTCAGTAATTTGTATTATTTATATAATTTATTATATACTGATATTATTTCATACATAATTATACTTTTTGCTTTAGAAATGTTAAGGTTTTAAAGGGAGGAAAATATTAGAATTGCTTTTGAGTTCCCTTGAAAGTATTCCATATTGAAATTTTCTCTTTCACTTTTAGTTTTCAAATAGTAATACTTGGCTATTAAAAGGCAATAGTAAGAGTACTTAGTTGTAGATGGTAAGTCCTTTTATTAATAAAGTCAGATTGTTGGGAGAATTTTCTGCTGCAACTTGGAATTAATTTGACTCTTTCAGTCTCCAAATGGATTCATTCCTCTTTGGGAAAAAGAGAACCTCCAATCTCAGTACGCTTCTCCCAGGGAAAAGTTCCTAGCCAGTTCAGTTCCGGTCAGTTCACTAAGTATCTCCTGATAGTATATTATGTGTCAGACCTTAGTTTTAATTATAGGGGCTATAAAAATGAATAACACATTAAATAGCATTATTCAAGGGCATAGGATTCTAAGGAATTACTTCAAGTTTATGAGAACTTTGAGTATGTGGACCCTCGGATTGAGGGTTAAACAACAAACAAGTTAACAAGGTGGAAAGGCATGTGTGTGTGTATTTTCTAGTTTATCCTAATTGCAAAACTTAAATGGTAGGAAGGAGCTGTGGTTGGTGAGAAGGGAGTTTGTTTCTAGTGAAAAGTTGTAGGTCCAATCCCCCTTCTCTGTAGCCCATTTTACTGGGGATGTATTGTTAAATTAATTATTTGACAAGAGAAATGTAGGGTGCTGTGAGGATAGATAGGAGGGGCTCTTAATTTAGATGTAGAGCAGATTTCCTGGAAATGTGTAATAGTTCCAAAGATAAGTATGAACTAGTCATAAGGGAAGAATGTGGGAGGAAAGGTTTAGCAGAGATAGCACAGAGGTAAAGAAAACATGTGGCATTGGAAGAACTGTTAGAAGTTTGGTGTTTTTGAAATATGGCTTTGCACCTAGAGAAATTGGGCTGACATGAGGTTGGAAAGATACATGGGATCTTCATATGCATGCATACATACATATACATACACATATGGGCATATATGTCTATACATCACTTAAAAGTTAACTTCTTATTTTAGAGCAATTTTACATTTACAGAACTATTGCAAAAAGAAGATAATGTTCCCCTACATCCCACATCTGATTTCCCTTATTATTTATATCTTACATTAGCATTGCAGGTTTGTTACAATTAATGAACCGATATTGATATATTACTACTAAACTAAAATCCGTACTTTATTCAGTTTCTTTGGTTTCTACCTAATGCCCTTTTCTGTTCCAGTATTCCATCTAGGATACATTACACTTAGTTGCCATGCCTCCTTGAATTCCCCTTGGTTGTGAGAGTTACTCTTGTTTTTAATGACTTTGAGGATCTTGAGGATGATTTGTGAGGTATTTTGTAGAACATACCTCAACTAGTATTCGTGTGATGTTTTTCTCATGATTAGATTGGGGCAATGTATTTTGGGGAGAAATACCACCAATGCATATTACCGTTCTTATCGTTTTGCATCAAGAGGATGTACCTCCAATATAAGTTATCACTGAGGTTGTTAACCTTGCTCACCTGACTTGATATAGTTTTTGTCTGATTTCTCCACTATAAAGTTACTCTTCTTAGTTCTTCATTTTCATACTGTACTTTTTGGAAGAAGGAGGATTTACAGTAGTTATTTGGAATACTTTTGTATGGGGTATTTGTCATTTATCACCATTTATTTATATAGGCATTTATTCCAATCAGTATGAATATTTGTATATTTACTTTAACTTTGGGTTATCATTCAGCACCATGCTATTTACTTTGTTGTTCGAATTATTCCACTTTGGGCTATTAGGAACTCCCTCAATTTTCTCCTGTGTCCCTTTGAAATGCCCTCAGCATTGTGGTCTTTATTTATTTACTTTTTACTCTCGTCTTTCTGGTACTATAGATACTCTAGGTCTATCTCGTACACTTTCTGCCTCAGTTTTGGAATCAGTCAGATCTCCAAGGGGCATTATTGGACAATGCAAATACAACCAAGATCTGGAAAGCCAAAACCAAAACCAACAACAAAAACACAAAAAAACCCAAATCAAGCTCCTGGCACTAGGTGTACTCATTGTTAATGGGGTGGGTTTGCCTTCAGGGGACAGAAAAAGGAAATATATGAATGTATATTAGCATGGGTCATACATATCTATGAGTATTTCTTATGTAACCAACTATGCCTATATTTAAGCTAAACATGAATTCACACTGATATCTCCAATTTTAATCCATTACTATTTGTGTGTCCAGAGTCTGGTTCTGATACTTTCTTGGTCCAAACTGTGTTTTAACTTACCTTTTGGAATGTCATATCTATCTATTAATCTATCTATTGAGCTATCTATCATCCATCTATCCACCCATCCATTGATAATCTACATATTTATAGATATCTATATATTTATAGATATCTATATTTATAGATAATCTATATATATTTAGATAGGTATAAAATAATCTACATATATATTTAAGTATATAAATATATATCTTTTTGTAATTGGGTGATAGAAACTTGGGTAAATGGGTTTCAGTGTGAGATTTTTATGTTAATAAAGTTAAGAGTTGAGGTGTGCTTAATGTTTGCTGTAGCAATAGGTCCTGGAGGTTTCAGATTCCTTGACTGGCCTTGTTTGTGTTTCCCCTCTTGATTTTGAGCTTCTCAAAATATTCCTCATCAGAGAAATCCTGTGCCTTGTGGTTCTTTCAGTTATAAACCACTGTTATTATACTAAAGTTGTATTGTAGCTGTAAATTATGGAGAATGGTAAGCATTCTATAATCTTCTCTGTCTCCCACCTCCCCAATAATCAAGACAGAAAAGTTAGGTAAGATTAAAGTATGAAGAATACCTTCCCACACAGTTCTGGGCCAAAACTCTCATAAAGTTTTCCCTTTGGAGAATACGCCTTTTGTATGGAGAAGTTTAGGGTGCATTTCAGAGTAAATGATATTATACCCCTCTCCTTGCTAGAGGCAAGAGGGAGTTATTCTTGAATCTTCACTGTGAGAACCTGGTGAAGTTCCTGCAGATAGAGTCCATGAAAGTCTTGGGACCTACCCATACTGTGGTTTTCATATTTTTGCTCTCATGCTAGTCTACATTCAGCCTCCAGCAATTTGTCAGAATTGCCATTTAAATCTTTCAGTGGTTTATGGCTCCATTGCCTTTTGTGATCAGACTTCTGATCTGCCACTCTCCTGCTTCTGTGGATGTGTCTTTCTAGAGTTTGGGGGTAATAGTTTGTCCTGCCAACTCAGTTCTCTGATGGTCCAAGTAAACTCACTGATTTTTAGTTTGTTCTGTCTTTTATTGTTGTAAAGTTGGGATTAATGATTACTAAGATCTCTTTATGTTGGTGCTAAAGCTGAAGGTTTTCATGTTTAAACATCTTTCTTCATTCAGGGGTGCCTGGCTGGCTCAGTCAGTACAGTATGTAATACCTGGTCTCTGGACATGAGTTCAAGTCCCACAATGGGTGTAGAGGTTATTAACAAAAAGCTCAAAAACATTTTTTCTTCATTCAGATGAAATATGACTCTGATCCCTATTCTACTGAAGTGGCGGAATCTTTATTGTGATCTCTATCCATTAGAGAGAGAGAAAACAATTCCATGTCTCACACAGTGCCAAAGTACTGAGGAGATCTCTCATGTATGTCTCCCCCTCCCTCCCCACCCCAGGGCTTCCTGTGGAGGACCCCACCACCCTGTTCTGCAGGGGCATTTGGAGAACTGCCATTCTGTTGCTTCTGTTCAACACGGGGCATGGAAATCATGGGAAGGTTGGTGGTGCATGTACCCCAGGATCCAGCCATTTCTTTCAGGTGCATATCTCTCCCCATCCCAGGTCTAGGTATTGACAGAGGGTGGAAACAGGGTTTAGTGTGTGGAAAATCATTGTCATAGATACGCACAAATCTCCATCTCATTTTCATCTCGGTGCATCTCATCCATGTTGCTTTTTCTAGCTACTCTTTTTAAATCACTCCCCCCTCCCCAGTCTTCTCTTAGAAAGTACTCTTCATTATGGTTTCAATATATTAAATGTTTAAATGTCTCTTCAATGTAGTAAATATCTTTAAAAAAAAATGAAAGCCAAGAAGAGAAATGTCTTCCTGAAGAAAACCTAAATTCCCCTGAGCTGTGTCTTTAAGTTCAACAGATTTGATATTTTTGCAATACAATATGAGCAGCACCAGTGGCTTTGTGTGCGTGTGTGAACACACACTTGAAAATGCTTGTGTATGGGAGGAGAAGCAAGGAAAATGGGAAGAACATTGGGAAATAGTTACATTTAACAGGAGTCCCTGTTCCCCCCCCCCCCGCCCTTACACAAACATCTTTAATCTAGATTTTAAAGTGTAAGGAAAGACCTCCAGAATGTTCTCTAGACTTACATTTCAGCACACAGAGACTTCTAATGACTGCAGCCCTGATCTATTCTGGGAATTCAAGCTCCAATTCAGTTTGATATATAGATTAAAATGCCTAAATATCGATGTTATCCTCTCATTATTTCCTGTATGGACTTTTAAAGTGAAATTCTCACAATTGCACTAAATAATAAATAAATTCTTAAAGCTTTGTGTTACTGCTGTAGCAGTTAAAATAGATACAGACACACTTAAAAATGCTCTGGTTGAGAGTACAATACAGATCTAGAGTAAATAAAAGAGATTTATTTTTAATCTGTGAAGCTTATATGTAATTTTTTTCCTGGAACATAAAGAAATTAGCTGCAAAGAAATTGAGGAAAGAGAGTGTTAAACACACACACACACACACACACACACACACACACACACACACACATTGCAGCTCAATGGTTGCTGCGAATTCTGGTGAATGAACCTGTCTTCTGCTTCCAGAAGCAATGCTTCCTTCCTAGTAGCCGTCACTCTAAATAGCTCCCACAGTATTTTTATGTAATGTATGTGGATGTAAGTTTGAGAAAGAGCATGCTTGTGTCCGAGTGCATGTGCAATTTAAAAGCAGACATTTATCCAGCCATTATGACATGCTTGGTGGGTTTTTTAGTGTATTGCACAGATTGACTTATTTTTACAGTAATTACTACTGTTACCATTCCATTTTTATAGATTAGACATCTGAAGTAAGTAACTTGCTTAACGTTACTTGGAAAGAAATAATTCAACTGTAGTTAAGTCCAGCATTTAAATCTAGTTTATCTGGCTCTAGAATCCATGTTCTTAACCTCTTCTCTATGTGTGTCACCATGCGGGGGTCATTGCATTATTTTATTATTATCTATCTGAGCAACAGCACAAAATAAATATAACATTTTATGTTTCCCATCCATCAATATTTTCCATAGTGAAGTAGTGGTTTTAAGATAGAATAACAGAAGATTGTTTTGGCTCCTTTTCAAAATTCTTTTCTGTTGTCTGTTTTATTTTAGGTTCTCAAAGCTATAAAATAATGATATCAGAATAAGGCATCAACATAATACTAATATTCAGTTCGATTACTAGATATATTAGCATTCTAATTTATATTACATTACATTATATTATATTATTATACATAATTGTATGTGCTATTATTTGTTGAGCGGGAACATACAGGTTAGTAACACAGAGAATTGATTTGAGTAACACATTAGCACACTTTGTTCACCTGTGCAACCTCTAGATGGCTTCCCATAGTTTCTGCTAATTCATCACTCAAACTGCAATCAAAAAGCTAAACTCCAAAGTAGTCAACAATTATTCACAATGGGTAGAATGTGAGAATAAACCATATTTCTTAATTCCAGGGTGTCAGTGTGTCTTCTGGGATAAATGGTATTTTGCATACTTTGCCTCCCGCACACAGATTGGGTTTGTTATCAGTTATATTGATGGGTTGTCCTCAGATGGTTGAAGACTGGGGCTGTAGGGATGATTGAAATTTGTAGGCGGGGAGACAACTGCAGTCCCCGGAGGTGTTAGAAGTCTGCAGTGTTTGGAGGTCTGGTGCTGCCATTTATATTTCTTTTCCCTGGAACTCTTTCTTCATAACAGATTTTGAACTAAAAATAAAGAAATCTCCTTACTCTGTTAGAAGTTTGTTTTTTCAAAGAGATTTTGCAACCTCCTTTGAAAATATTTCTAATGAATTTTACACTCTTTTCTCTTTTTATTATTTCTGCCAATCTGGCCACATTTTCCTTTTAAAATAAGAACATTAAGGTCAATATTGCCTTCTATTTTGACAATTAGTTTTTTTCCTACCAATTCTCTAGAAACTTTGAGTTTCTGGAGTCAATATTCATTAGCTGTATGGTATGATGTAATTTTTTATTTCTATTTGATATTTAGTGAAAATTCAAGTTTAATCACTCCACATATTACTGAGTGTGTTTGTGAGTGGTGCAAGACACACATAGTTGAGTTTTCTGTCGGTAAATAATATATGCTAATGAGCTATAATTATGAAATGCTTGTATGTATTTTGCCAGAGACAAATTAAGATGCTTTATTTTCCAGTGGAAGTGCATATCAAAATACCTCCAAAACATTTTTCAAATATATATCCTTTGTCAATATTTAGCACAATTCATACTGAAGAAGACTTTTCTGAAGGGTGGAATCATTAATGCTTTTTCAGAAAAAGAATAAATCCAACTTAAAACTGTATTTGAAAACGTATCTGGTCATATGCAAGGCTAATTTAATTTGATAATATACATTTTATCAGAGATTTGTTGTGATCATATATGATTAATATGTGTTTTAAACATAATCCAAGCTCAGTCCTTTATAGCCAGATAATCTGCAGTTGGAAATTAGTATTGATAAAGGAGTTAGAGGAAAAAAACCAACATGCTAATGTAATAGCCCTACTTTATGGTTTAAATGAACAAGTTTTATATTTATTTGGTGATTTGAGAGTTAATAGTAATTTTTTTAATGCTAGGATATCTTTTGAAATAAGAAAAGGAAATCCCTACAACTATTTCTGAAGAGGCTACATTCTGAAGAGGCTTTGGATATAACTTCCTGGACAAAATATTTTTAGGGACAGAAGATTATTTTACCATCCACAGGAAATCCCAGAATTTTAAGTTGGAAAGGATCTTGGAAATCATCTAGTAAACCTTCAGTCGAGTTAGAAATTTGTGCCTGACTACATGGTTGTCAAGCAGTTGTTCTGGGGACATACCTACAAAGGTTGTTTTGCCCTCTCATGAAGGGGTTTTAGTTGTTACTGAGCTGAAACCTGTCTGTCAGTAATGTGATGGATGAAATTTCCACTCCTAAATTCGGTTCTTCGTTTTTAACTTAACAGCTAACTTTAGCAATTCTATGAGTTGCTGTGTCTTATTCTAGAAGTTCCTTTTTCTGCTGAAATTTGCTAGAATTGGATTTTGTTATTTGGGACCAACCAACAAACTTGATGGCAAAAGAGCTGTCATCATCACAGTCACCACCACCGCCATCATCATCATCATCATTAATTGTGCCTTGAAAATTATACACATTTTGCATCACACTTTTAAGTTTGTTGATTTTTATCTTTCAAAATTATTGTTTTTAATTTCTTCCCATTGCAAAATCCAGACAAATGACCTATTTCTCCAAATGTTTGACTGCTCCAACAAGATAAGTGTTACTCTTAAGAGTAAGGATACTATTATTCAACAACCATAGGCACGGCCACAGAGAAGATGGATTTGATTTAACTCCTATTTTGGTTGAGTTGTATGCTTTAAATATAGTAAAAAATATCTTGAATTCGAGTAGCTAAAACATAGTTTTGGTTTTGTTTTACATGGTTTTCTTAACTGGAAAACACATAGCTATATAAGCTAAATGTTTTATTTAAAGTACTCATCAGTAAAATTCATTAAGTAATTCATTCTGGCAATGTGCTTGACAGCTAACTTAGATGAATAACAGCTTCAGTATTTATTATTATTGCCAGATTGTCTCCTATTCAGAAATACCACATGCTGGCTTACACCTGAGGAAGGATGGTCTTAATTCATATACATCAACAATTTTAATACAGTAACCTTTTCGGTATCCACCAAGACATGTAAGAAATAGTTAAGCCTGCCTGGCAGGCACAGTCAACCTTGCAAGCCTGACTGAGCTCAGCTGGGTTCCAATGGAATGATTCAAAGCAGGACATGAAAAACAGAAAAAAAAAATAAAAAAGAAGATTTAGTTAGAAATGACATGATCATGAACATTTGGGTACTGCTGAGTATGAACAATCCTTTGATCAGTTTTGTTCTTTATTTCCTGAAGAAAGGGCTCCTGAGGCATCTGTCTAACAGTGAATTTTTTACCCATCTGGAAGGAGTTATGACAGCTTTGTCACTATAGCTCTGGTTTTGTTTTGTTTTGTTCTGTTTCCTTAACAAGTTCAGTGATGCTCATGTTAGTAAAGCAAGTCTAATTGACCACACAAATGCAATTATTAGAACACTCAGTTTTGTCTTTTAATTTTAATGTTCATGATATTATTCAGCAAAAATATATTTGTTGGTATCTTTCATTTTCTCAGTGAGCCAGAAGCCATTTATGATTTATGTTTTTAAAAATGTTTATCTATTTTGAGAAAGAGAGAGAAAGAGAGAGAGAATCCCAGGTAGGCTGTGTGCTATCAGTGTAAAGCCCTATGCGGGACTCGATCTCATGAATTGTGAGATCATGAACGGAGCTGAAACCAAGAGTCAGATGCTTAACCAGCTGAGCCACTCAGGGACCCCTATTTTACGTTTTTGTTAAATGTTTTCAACAGGCCCCAAAAAAGGGAATTGATTATTATATTTAAAAAGTTGTTCTCCCAGGTGGGTATATATGCATATACATTACACACACACACACACACACACACACACAATTGATAGAGAAGATGACAAAAGACCTAGCAAAATGCCAACAATTAATGTATCTGCACAAAGGATATACAGGAGATTTCTATATTCTTGTGACTTTTCTGAAAAAATTTTTAACTTCTTCTTGTAAACAATGTATTTCAGATGTGTGCCAAAAAGAAGCCTTAATTCTTATATTTTTCATTAAATCATCCTGAATTCAAGAGTTTCAAAACAACAGAACTCTTTAATGAAGACACGTTGAGAATAGTTTGCAGAGTCATGGCCCTTTGTCTCTAACATTTTAATGTAAATTTCCTAGGAACAAGGATGTCCTCTCATGGAGCCACTGTAATGTTATCCAGGGCAAATAATTGGACATTGATACTTTGTCCTGTGAATCATATTCTGACTTTGTCCCAGTACTGTCTTTTATGGCACTGTTATTTTGTTTGTTTGATTTTCTTTGAGGAAGGATTTAGGATCACTTATTGCATTTAGTTGTCATGTCTCTTTAGTCTCCTTCAATCTGGGAAAGTTCCTGAGTCTCTATTTGCCTTCAATGACATTGATAGTTTTGAAGAATCCGGGCCAGTTATTTTAGAGAATCTTTATCAATTTGGGTTTGTCTCATGTTGCCTCATGATTTGATTCAGGTTATGCATTCCTGACTGAAAAATAACAAAAGTGATGAGCCCTTCCCAGATAACTGATCTGGTGGGAATATTATCTATTACTTGGTTTTATTCTTATTGTTTTCTATTGTGATGAATAAATTTTCCCCCCAAAACCCAGTGGAATTTTCCAAAGTATACACAAGAGGTGAGGCGGCTGGAACTGGATTCTTAATGGTGCCTCCTAGGAAGTACTCTCGGTGGAAAAGATATTTTCAGCTTGGATTCTGATTGGTGAATCACTTTCCCCACAGAGAATATTCAAAGTACCTCTCCACCCCAGGTGCATTTATTTCTTTTTTTCCTAGCAGTGAGAACAACATTAATCAAATGATGCCAATAACCTTGAAATCGAGATACCAATGTGTTTAGACTGGAAAGAGATCATAAGGAGGTCTCTATGCAGTGTCTAGGACAGGGCCCTCAGTGAGATGCACTTTTCTATAACGACAAGTAGACAGCAGCAGGCATGCTTGTCAGGCATAAATCCACCGATGCTTAAAATCTGAACAGTGAACAGAGAAACATGGATATCATTTTGATTTGACCTGCACTGTTTTGACTAGAGACTGGGTGCTTCTGACTTGTGTGTGCTGTTTCCCAGCCTCTGGCATCTGAAGCAGGATGGATCTGATCTAGGATTCTAGCTCAATACTGACTCTTAAGTGGCTCTTTCTTTAGCTCTAACTCGAACACTAATTCAATCCAACTTGAATTGCCTCTTACCCTTGCCGCTTGTTACTACTCTGATGAAAAGATCACAAGTCTGTCCATAATTCTTGATCTCCCTTTATTTCTCCATGAGTTCTGCATGATCTGTGAAGTTGTTTCCCTTTTCCAACTTAACTCCTTCATGCCCCATGGTCTCCTTTGCTAAGTCTTGCCTCTATTATCACTGCCCACTGAATACACCATAGACACCTTTGACCCACCATGCATGGAAAATGGCCTTTATTAATTCCTGAATGAGATGATTAGTGAAGTACATTATCAGAGAACATACCGCTCAATATCTAATATCTATAGTGTGTAATAAATAGTTCTGCAGTGTGTCAATCATTGATGTTATCTCCCCCAAATCTCTAACTAAAGAATGGGCTGAGATGAGATATCTGAAGTGAAATAAATTCTCTAGTGCTTACAATACACAAAATCGTGTCACCAGAAATCTTTGAGTAATGTCCCATTTCTGCTGAGCTGTGCCACATGTTGCAGTTAAATGTGAATTACATGACAACAACACCAACAACCGCTCTCTAAGGTTCAAGTGCTTAAGATAAACTGGACAGAAATTAGTATTATTAAACACATGCAAGACCAAAAGAGTTAAGGGATGTTCTATTTCTATTTCTAGCAGGCTGTCAAGCTTATTGGGGCTGAGGCACCCCACTTTACTATTGTTATTGCTCATTATCTTCTTCAGTCTCCTACTATCAAAGAGGCATTAGACTAAGATATAGAAAGAGTATTTGCAAATGTAAGTGACTTTACAGGAAATGGAAGATTATGATAACTTGAAATCTACCTCTACTGAAAGTTGGGAATATTTATAACAGTGGGATTATTTATTATTGAAGTAAGGGTCATCATATTGATTTAGGGCACAGGCTATAGGTAAAGTTTCAGATGATTTTGGATGAACAGTGAATCTGTGGTTAGCATGATGATATTTTGTATAATGCTGGAACTTAGGAAACGGTGTGCATCTTTTTAGGATACCATCAGAAAAAAAGTCTTCCTACACTCATCCCTTTAATGCCTTCAACATTTCATGTTGATGACTTTAGAGGGAACAGGATAGGAGGGCTGTTTACTCATTGTTGATGGCATATACTGCTTCGATGATCAGGCATTGGACTTGGAAAAAGAAAAGTGGTGTTCTTGCTTGGTTGCTGCTAGCTGGGTGACCCAGAGGAAGGTATTTAAAAATACCAGTTTTCTCCACAAATTTCTTCATCTATAACCCTAGGAAGTTGGGCAGGGACATAGGTTCTGATGTAACATATTTCAGGGAAGAACTTTGCATAAGCAATTATGTGTGTCCTCTTCCTCAGATTATCTTGTTGAGAAATTTATCATGGAGGAACAGTGGAGGAGTGATTTTCCCAATGAAGAGTCATCATGTGGGCTGTCTTATTTCATCAGTTCAGTCATTTTGTCACAAATTCTGCCATATGCATATGCTATGAATAGTAATAATAATAATAATAATAGTAATAGTAACAAAAAAAGACAAAAATTACCAATATTGCAACCTCTGAGCTAAAAGTGGACCATTTGGTCCCAAAAAGACACTTTCTATTTAATCCTACAATTGTGAGGAAGTTTTGTTCTTTCCATCTATTTTGTTCTTTCCATCTATTATATTCTGCAAGGCTAATATGTTTAAAAAGGTTCGCTGCCTGAAAATATTAAGTGATATTTATATCAGCTCTGAGCACTTTCCTACCATTTGGGGGAGGCAGTTACACACATAAAGTCAGTTGTGATAATGAAAAATTTGGGCTCATTTAAAAAAATTGCATCCAAGGCCCGTTTTGTTGTTTTATGAAGCCATATTTTTCTTGTTGGACTGTTCAGTCAGGAAAAAAAGCATTACACATAGCATGGACTTACTTTATCATCTGTAGATTGGTCCAATAATGGAAATCTCAAGTGCTGTTGATGTGGGAAATGTGACACAGCCAAAACAAGCAAGGAGGACACATAAAGAAAAAAAGGAAGTGAAAATAGTGTAAATGATTAATAAATGAGCCTGGGTGACTTTGAATCAGAATCACTGACATTAGAACTTCACTCTCTGCTCCTACTTCATGGTATTGCTGCCCATTCTCACCACATTGTCTCTCCCTTTTTCTACCATGAATTCCTTGAAATTAACAAAGGTAGCCTGGCAAAAGATTCATCCAAAGTAAAAACCTACTACTGAATGGAAAATCAGCATGTCTTACTTTTCTATTAGTTTCTTAAAGTGGTTGTAACAAAGTGCCAGAAACAGCATGATTTCAATAACAAAAATCTATTATCTTATAGTTCTGATGGCTAAAAGCCCAAGATCAGATGTCCAGAAGATTGGTTCCTTTTGAGGACTATGAATCAGAATCTGTTTTGTGCTTCCTACCTAGCTCCTGGTAGTTTGCTGACAATCTTTGGCTTTCTTTGGCTTCTGCTGCATAATCCTGATCTCTGTCTTCATCTTCACACAACATTCTTGCTGTGTGCCTGTCTGTGTCCAAATTTTGCCTTCCTATAAGGACTTCACTCATGTCAATGATCCACCCTACTGCACATGACCTCATCTTAACTAATGACCCTTTTTCCATATAAGGTCACATTCTGAGATACCGGGCTTTAGAATTAGAACATATACTCTTTAGGAGTGGGACACAATTCAACCCAATTATATATTAGAAAATGATCACAAATTTGGCCACCTCTTTTGCTGTGTCTCCTCTCCCAGATGCAGTGACAACTCCCATTGTTTAATTTTGCTGTCCAAGATTTTCTGTTTTGCCTTATCATTGTTATTAATCTCTATTATCTGGTACAGTTGCTGATATATAGTATACCTGTGAAATGGAACTGAAATAGTTTATGCTATTGAGATGTATCTTTCTATTTCCTCTATTTTTCACTCTATTTCAAAAACTATCTCACTTTGTCCCTGGTCTGTTAATCATTTGCCTCCCTTCCTGGAGTCTTATTTCCATGTTGGTAAATGAAAAACCTATGTTTTTGTCAGAACCAGCATCTAAATATTCAAAAGTCTGGGCACTTTTTAAAAGCACATAAAATGCTTTGCATTTTATGAAATAATCTCCATCACCTTAAACATTTATAAATCAAGACTGAATATTCCCTCTGACATAAATAATTCCATGACCACACTGATCATAGTAAGTAAACTTATACTTTAGTTTAAAGGATTTTAAGTCTGTAATAGATTTTTCTTTTAACCTTGTGATTTAGAGCAAGAAATTTGTAGACTATTACGTCTTAATGGATTCTTGTTGCCAATCATTCATTTAGTGTGAAATAGCATGGAAATAATTGCAACCCTCATCTGGTTGTAAGGACCAGTAATTTATATGACTCTCAATTTGAAATCAATATACTATTGATGTTTTGCAATGTCATGCTTTGTAGAGATCCTAAACTGGGAGGTTAAATGTAAAATCCATTGATAGGACAATGAGCTGAAGCCCCTCTTTATTTACTGAGGTGGTCAAAGCAATAAATGAGAATTCACTCTTTTAAAAAAATTCTTGATATTTGGTCAATAATGTTTTCTAATTATATAATTCCAAGTGGTCAAGGCAGTGTCAGACAACCTTTTGAATGACATGAGGCTGCTCTGTTTGTTTTCCAAGTGACTGTACTGCCTGCAGCCAGGCTGTGGTGATTTAGACTTACCTTGTCTTCGCAGGAAACCAATCAACCCATGACCACCTTGAAGTGGGGACACACGGCATGGGTGCATGCCTGGTCTGTCAGATCACTTGTGAGACCAATACTGCCCGTGCCACTTTTCATTCCCGCAGCAGCTTTTATCCAAGAAATCTGGAAAGAATAAGGATTTCAGCAAATGTACTGAAAGAAAATGAGTGCTGCTATTCATGCTCATAGAAAGAGGGTATATGAAACCCAGGGATTTTTTTTTCTAATTCCTAATTGCTTCATATTTCATTTATATGTCAACTACTTACTAAGAATCCTCTGTGGTTATACTGTATATGTGATCATTTTTCCCTCATTAGTAACCCGGACACCCTAAACCTGTGTAAATAAATGAATCTAAAAACAAAACAAAACAAAACAAAACAAAACAAAAAAATGGAATTAAATTGTGAAATTTCAGCAGAAATGTGTAATCTTAGGATCTACCCTACACCCTAATCTATTTTTTATTTTGGAGTCATACTCCATTTATCTGCCCTTTATTCACGATTGGTATGCTTTGTTTGTTCCACATGTAGTTCACAGTATTTTTAATTCTGTAGAAGATCCAGTTTCATGTTATTTATACATGAAGCTCAACTTCCTCATCTTTATGATGGAAATCAGTCCTTAATACCCCATGGAGTTGTCTGAGGAGAAAACAGAAAAATGTATAAAAAGGGCCCAATGTCTGTCTGTTAATAGGTATTTAATACATGGTTGCTGAATCCAACTATCATTTTCTGGACACTGAAGATAAAAGATATCTTCACTGAAGTGTAGTTAAATATCTATGAATTATTTTATTTTCTGAACTTTTTATATGCCTCCCATTTACTTGGGGAAAATTTGTTAACCAGTATAAAGGACAGTGATTCCAGTGTATTACTATAAAAATAGTAATGGCTTAAAATTACATGAATAATTTTCTTCAGGCCTTTAATGGAACCGAAATCTAGAAAGCAAGCAAGATTCATTTGTCGCTCCTCCTCTCTGGTTTCCTAGTTTATTAAAACCAGCATTAAGAGTTACCTCTTGATTCATCAAAACAGAATTGTTTGAAATACTTTTAGCTCTTTCTTTCCAAATTTATCATTTACATTACCCTATAGCATATCTTGTGGGAATTAAAAAATGGGTGATACTTCTATAAATAAACCTGACATCACTGTAAACTTCTACGCTACTTCTTAAACTATACCTTACTTAGTCCAAAGTTAGACCTATGTAATTATTAGAATCTTCAGTCTAGATAATTGGAATAATTCTGTGGTTGTATTTTTCAGTAATAACCTGAAAGAGTAATTACAGCATACTCTGGTGTGTTCTGGAATATTTAAGACACCTTAAAAACTGTAATTTCTAAGATGATTCTCCTTGCAGCATAGTTTAGTTTAATTGTTTTGTACATATGTTTGAAACCACCTACCGTAGGAAATGAACAATCCATTAGAAAAATTTGCTTTATTTTTATCTGCCAGTGGACTTATTTGAAAACTTCACATCAGTCAGATAAGTTTGTTTTAGTTTGATTTTATGCAGTTGAATTTTTCAGATTATTGGTAAAAATGATCTGAAAACAAATGTTTGGGTGATAATGAATGATGACAACTCAATACATATGGTGTAGTTACCACAGTTTAATATGTAGCAAAATGTACACTTGATATTTCTGAACTGTTGTTAATGTTTCTGCTGAATTCCAATTGACTAAAACAATGTTAGGAATGCATCTTTATAAATGGGTGCTAATTGATAATGGAAATAATTTAGTAATGGATTGTACATAATGTTAATAATGAAGCCGTATGTTTATGTCTGGATTTAAAATTTTTAAACAATCATTTACTAGGTCATTTTGCTTTACCTTGAAGAATATAAAGGGTTTCGGTTATATAAATCAACAAGATGTAATTTATGGTAAGAAATATTCTGTTGAAATGTGCTGTTACATGGGAAAATGTAAATCTTTTTCATGGTTTCTACCAATGTGAAATAAAATTTAATTCTGAAAAAAAAAATGGGTGATATAATCCAGAGTTACTATCATTCATATTTAATGTTCTTCTCTGCCAGATAGTATTCTCAACAAAATCAAAAACATTAAATCTGAAAGACACTTAAGAAATCCTATAGGCTTCCACCTTGTTAAAAAGATGGCACCTCAGGCTCGAGAGATGAAATTACTTTTACAAGGTTACGAATGACAAATTCATGTCTGGAAGCCATTCTTAAGTCCAGGTCCATTGTTTTTCCTCCTCTGTTTGCTAAATAGTGTTGTGGTTTTCAAATATGAAGGATAGTTTAAGTGAGTTCTACTAAAATCATCTAAACACTATCCGATCACTTCAGGCAAATTACAGATTTTCAACTCATATGTTTCTTTTTAAAAATTTTTAATGTTTATTTATTTTTGAGACAGAGAGAGGGGAGAGATGGAGTGTGAGCAGGGGAGGGGCAGAGAGAGACGGAGACACAGAATCTGAAGCAGGCTCCATGCTCTGAGCTGTCAGCACAGAGCCCAGTGTGGGGTTCGGACTCAAGCCATGAAATCATGACCTGAGCTCAAGTCAGACGCTTAAATTGAGCCAAAAGGCACTCCTCTACAATTTTAATTGTGTCTCATGGCAATAAACACATTTTATATTGATTGTGATCCAAGAACACATAAGCTGGTTTATATATTTCTGAAAGACATTTCATACAAGTTTTACCCTGTTAAGTACAAACACTCTGATTTATTCCATGGCATTCCAATGGCCTGACTGTGAGCAATAACATTGATTTCACGACTTGCAGTTTGAGATACACTGAACTAACTTATTGAACACCTGTTACATATGCACCCTTTGGCTAGGCATTTCACACATGCTACCTTGCTTAATTTTCTCAGGATTTGGTAAGCAAATATTAGCACATCCTTTAAAGAAATGAGTAAGCTGAGTTACCTCCGGAGGAAATTCTGCAGCAGGACCGAAATCCAAAGCTGGCGAGTCGGACTGCAGTTTCTGCTTGGAGTAAGTGGATCCCCCTGCTGACCCTTTGAGTGATCTTGCAAAACGTGCTTGTACCTCATTCACCTGCACCTGAGAAGAAGGTCAAGAACATTGGAGGAATGGAAAACTGGCATAAAAGCTCAAAAATGCCTTGCAAAGGGATGGGAAGTGAAGACCAAGCTTGACCTGAATTCCTTGCGCTCAGGCTTTTTGGACTGCACACAGACCCATGAGTTTTCCTGGGAACTCTTGTTCTTACTAGTGCTAAAGGCTTCTTTTTTTTCTGTTTACCTTTGCTCTTTTCACTTTTTCTACAAGGCCATCTTTGCTTTTTACTCCAGTGATTACAAGATTTCAGCATCGATAAGACTGACTGGAAGTTAACTGCATTCCTTGTCCCCACTTGCTCTGGGCAAGAAGAAAAAGTCAGGTACGTGTACTTAAGTGCCAGGCACGTAAGTCCAAATCTAAAACTTGTAGCCTATTGGTGAGGTGATCTTCCTCACATCATTCAATCATTCTGAACTTTAATTTCCTTATAAATGTACCAGCCTTCAGAATTACTCTTGAAACTTGAAATTTGAACACAAGCAGGCTGGCCCATGGTGAACACTTCTTAGGACTGTGTTGGAGATCGTTCCCTTGTCCAAATTGGCCTGGGATGCCTCCCGAAAAGCTCCACATCTCACCATGAAGATGCTCCCCAGGCCTATGGGGACGTGACTACACAGATACCCTCTCCTTTGCTGGTGGCCATTTATTTTTTGGGGACACAAACACCGGTCAGATATGGTTCTAGTTTTCTGCTCTGCTGAAGGTGTCACCAGATTACAAATTCCATGAAGAGAGAAACTGTATCAACTTTTACTCTTTCATCTCACCAGACTGGTGGTTAATGGAGCTCAGTCATTATGTTTAACATGAATGCAAGAATGCTTTGAATTACTTTCCCCCTGAACTTCTCAATGTCTGAGACTCGGAACAACCCTCCTTAATTGATAATAGCTAACATAAGGGCCCCTGGGTAGCTCAGTCAGTTAAGTGTCCAATTTTGGCTCAGGTCATGTTCTTAGGGTTCACGGGTTTGAGTCGTGTTGTGTTGACAGCTCAGAGCCTCCAATCTGCTTCAGATTCTGTATCTTTTTCTCTCTGCCCCTCTCCAGCTCAAACTCTGCCTCTCAAAAATAAATAAAACATTAAAAAATGATAGCTAATGTTTCTTGAGCTCACTCTGGTCCAGGCAGATGCATCAGGTCATTTATTTCTGATCACAACCCTGTTAAGCAACTGCTATCATTATTCCTATTTCACAGACAAGAAAGTAGAGGTGTTAACCAACTTGCCTTTGATCACATAGCTAAGACCTGTCGAAGCTTAGTTTTTTCCTTGGCAGTATGGCTGTAGTGACCACAATTTAATCACTAAAGAGTACCATTGTCTTTAGAGAGATCCTGGAAAACTATGGTATGCCAGAGGCAGGTGTATAAGAGCAGTAGGACTCAGTAGTGATTCTATTCCTGTTACTTTATCTGAGGCTCAGAGACACACACAATGGATCGTAAGCTGCTAGGCTAAGAGAAAAGCACATCATGGTGTGGAGTGTTGAAGGGAAGTGAGTTTTTACATAATCTGTTATTTTGTCCAGGTGTGAGTCAAAGAAGCAACCACAAAATGGCAGCTTATTCTTTGGAGGCTCTTGTGAAAGGAATGGATTGTGTCTAATCTCATCAGCTGGAAAAAGAATTTTTTTTTAAAGACAGAATTTAAATGATGAAGATGTGTATGTAAAGAAGAGCTGGGAAGAAACGCTAAGAAACAGAAGCAAGTGAGAATGAGGCAAACAGAGAGAGTGGCTTTCTAATTTGTTAAGTCAGATATTTTTAAAGTTGACAATTAACTAGTAAGTTCTTCCTTTTCATATTGCCCAAAATTATAGTTTGTAAAACCACTAATAATTATAGAAATCATTCTTCGCATGATCACTATGGGTTGGTAGTTATTAACATTATGTGATACTGTCTCCACTGATTTAGCACAACTATCCTTTGTGATATGTATTATTCCCATTGAAAAGAAGAGGACACTGAGGCTTAGTGAGGTGAAGAAGCTTGTCCAATAAAAGTCACTTGGGTAAACATGGAATTCGGATACTAAGGGATGGGGTTGAGCCGTGTGAGAGTGTCAGTTTTTGACCTCTTTTGATTTATGGAAAAACCCCCACTGTTTCATATGGTTCCACCTTCCAAATACGACTTCAAAGTTCCTGATATGAATCCCTACGTTCTACAACCTCACATGAAGGAAAAGAGAATGGGATTTCAGAAGTATTGGTAAAAGTGTTAAATTCATTTTAATTTTTCTGATTCTTCTATGTTTCCCTCTTCCTATTCTCTTGATAAATTTGACCTACATACTGAAAAAATCCTGGAAATTCCTGGAAAATCTGACTCTAAAATTGGTCTTTATTCCTGTGATCTCTGCGGTCATTTTCCACAAGCTGCCTATAGACTGGAATATAACATATTTCCCCTTTCTTGGTAAAATGCTGCAATTCTGAGCAACTTTGTTGTGTGTGAAAGTTTGTAAGAGGGTTATCTTTCCGATGTGTTTCCTTATGACCATTTTATATTCCTGCATACAATCTACATGACTTTGAAAGTCAGAAAGACCCTGAAAATTTATTTATGACTCATAATTATAGTAACTTACAGTGACATTATGATTTGTCAGTTTCAAAGTCATCTACATTTTTAACAATGAAATAATTTTTATTCTAGATTATACTCTAACATTTTTCCCCCTCACAAAATTTACTAGAAGCTGTTGTGCACTTCTTAATTTTATCTTTATGTAACCAGCAGCCCTTAAAATTGATCTATTTTAGAAGTTGTTTCCATTGTATGTTACACAATTAATGCATAAATATGAATTTTTAAGAAATTAGAACAGACAGTGTAGTTATTTAAAATATGTTGGTTAAACTCGGTTTTCAAAGAGCTCATCTTTGCTGAAAAAAAACACAAGGAAAATGTGGCTAGAATTGTAGAAAACAATTTCTATAGCATATAAATAAATGATTCCACTAGGTGGCACTGTTGATTCATCTACTTGTGTGAGAGACACAAATTTTTATCTTCCTGAAAGCAGTCAGAGTAAGTGAGGGTTTTTTTTTTTTTTTTTAAATCTAATGAAAATTCCTGCATAGGAAAAAGCTGATTTGGGCAATTCTGTACTTGAAAAATGGGTGCTTTTTGCCATTAAAAACCTTATAAATAAGCCTCTACCAAATAGGTTAGTTCTTTTGGCATACAAACAAGAAGGTTGATGACATATGTAACTTCCATCTGGATTCAATAGGTTTAGAAGCAAACTTTTTTTTATCTCATCTATCTCTCACTATTCAAGGATTGTTTTAAATAGGACTTATGTCATTGAAATATCTTTCTCCTTCTCATCTGCTTTCTTTGGTAATCAGAGACTCTGGCATGCCCAAGGAATCCCAACATTCAATGGTTCTGCAATCCATGTCTCCAGAGGACGCAATTTACCATGGAACCCAAGTGTGTCTGCACATCTTTTTCTGGGTATTCCAAGAATGTAACTTCTTGACTACCTGGGCCATCTCTCAGGGTTAGTTTGCAGGGGGCAACCTTGAAGGCTGTGGTAACATCTCCCTCTAGAAAAGAGGAGGCCTGCTTTCATTTACTATAAAAGTGATTCTCCCAAGCTCCGTGTTCCTCTTCCGTAATGCAGGCATTCATCGCTTCTCCTTGGCATTGCCCCCATGGGGTCTGGAGGACATATGGAATTAATGCAAACAAACATGAAGCTCTGGCTACTGCTTTTGCCATGAGTATTAAAGTCTTTTGTCTCTGATCCAGAAGTCTTGTTTTTTTGTTTTTTTTTTCCCTGCCGGCACCCACGAGACAGTAAATCCCAGTTCCTACAGTTTCTGACCCTGTTGCACACCCTGTTGTTCTCTATCTTCCTTAGAGCACAATAGATTTTGATTCAGAATCAAATCTGATTCAGATCTGAATTAAATCTGATTCACATGGCTAACAACTCATCTGGTGGAGTCCAGCTTTCTAATCTAATATATGAAGACTTTCTGCAACTTCTCTGAGTGGTAAATTTCCTGTTCTTTGTTTTAACTCTTAATGGCAAGGATTTACTATGCACGAAGTAGTTTATTTCTATTTGGAATAGCTTCATTAACAAGTTACTCTTTGTGCTGAGCCTAAATCTTTATTCTGTGTCTCTTTCTCCCAATAGAACTAGTTCTGTCTTTGAAAGCTATTCAGATATTTGTGGTCCCTTTCTATGTATGAATACTTTAAAAGTCTCTCTTGTCCGGACTAACAGATTCCTGTTATTTTGACTATTTTTGATATGTGTTGGTCCTGAGTTCTCTTATTATAGTGGTTGTTCTCCATATGTACAGAGGTGTCAATTTTTCTTTTAGGCAAAGTCCTCAAAAGTAGTGAAAGAACACAGTTTAGATATGATCCTATTCTTCACTCTCAGTATCACTCTTTATCCTTTTATTCTCCAGCCAAATGAAGTAAGTAGATGACTTATTATAATTCATCTTTGAATCGTGGGTGGCAAGCCATAACACCTAACACTTGGTGTGTTCTTGTAGGTATTTCTTGAGAGAATGAATGAATGAATGACTTATGTAGATTAGGCTATCACCCCTGCCACCATTCTGGCCTCTAGGTTTTTTTTTTAAGTCTAGACTCCACACTGTCCGTTCAGAGTCTGGCTTCTAGTTTTGTGTCCTGGGATTTGTATTTTATGGATTTCATTACTTTATTGAGTCATATCAGGGAGGTGGGAAGGTAAAAAATAAACTCATATCTTTCTTCTGCTACTTACTAGATGTGTGACATTGAGCAAGTTATCATTTACTCTACTTCACTCTTCTCATTTGGAAAATGGCAAATAGAAGACATCTACCTCATAGGGGTTTGTGAAGATTAAAGCAGTTGGTACAAATCACGTAAAATGGGCAGACATAGAGTGGGTACTGTGTAAGTGTTGACTATCTAATCATAAGTTGCTATAGAAGCAAATAATATCTTACATACCTCCATGTGCCTTTAAGTGTGAGAGAAACAATGTAAAGAGTACCATGTACATGTCCAAAAAAAGGTCAACCCAGCCAAGTAAGCCTTCACAGAGCAGCTGTCATTTTAGAAGGGCTGATAGAGGGGAAAAGGATTTCCAAAGACCTAATTAAACATAGGTCTCAAGTAGGGAAATGTATTTTTCTTTTTATTGCTATTATTAACATAATACAGGAAATGTATACTGTCAAAAAATATTAAAAGGCAAAAATATCACTGCTCACAGATGGAATACTATCATTTGTATAACACTTCACAGTTTATAAAACAGCTTTACCCAAATCATCTGATTTGATTCTCAAAACAAACAAAAACAAAAGAGCTAATCAATACTCTTTATAAGGTAAGCTATATTCTTCTCCTTTATGAGAAATAACAGAGTTCGATGTGATTGCTTGAGAAGCAATGATATTCCTAATAGTCAGATAGATAGACAAATAGTGCCATAAAAACCAATCTCCATTTACAACAGTAAAGTCACTAGAGAATAGAATGTGCCAGACTTCCCCACATAGAAGCCCAAGAAATGTGGAAAAAAAAAACCCCAAAACACTTCAATAACTATGAAAACAATTCTGATTCCTGCATGGGAAGAATAGAAGCAAAGGCTAGAAATGTCATTTTTTTCCCTAAAGAAATTTATACACTTACTGCAATGCCAACAAAAACATGAACAGTACCTGTGCTTGTATATCTGTGTTAGCTCCACAGTATTAAATATGGTGACACTTTTCTGGAATCATTCTGTCAGCAGATACTGGGATCCTGGTTTTGCCAAGCACTGTACTAGATACCAGAAAGTAACTACAAAGAAGGTAAGGCTCTCATTCTCAGATAACTTATGTTCAGCAGAGGAAGACAAAAAGCTAACAAGTAAGCAAGAAATTAGGTAATATCAGGTATTTATCAATACTAGGAAGAAGATGAAATAGTCTAATATGGAAGAGAGTAATTGGAAGGGACTTGCTTTATCTGGGGCAGTTGGTGAAGATCTTTCTTTGAAGTGATATCTGACTTGAGACATGATAAAAAGGGAGGATAATTACAGAATTCAGAGAAAGAAAAGGTTTTAAGAAAAATCTAGTCACAGATATAAACACTAGGAAGTAGAAATAATCTTGAAGTGTTTAAGGAAATAAAACTTTCAATATGAATTAAGTGATTATAAACAATGAAAGAACAGAGGCAGATGATATTGGAGAGAGAGGCTATTAATAACTTGAAGATCTAATAAATGATTGTTTGCTTTAAAGCAAAGATTTTTTTTTTGTAGTTTGGGTGTAATGTGATTTTGTTCATTCTGATTTCTATGTGAAGGATGTAGTTTGGAAAGTGATGGGTAGTAGTTAATGAGGGCTTTTGGACCAGTTGTAAGTTGATTGTAGTCTCTCAGGAGAATGGAGAAGATGATTGAGGCTTTAAGAATTGGCATAGTGAGGGGATTAGGGTTACATGTGGAGGAAAAGCTGACCAACCTTACACATGGCAAGGTAAGAGGAGATGAAAAGGGAAGATCCAAGAAAGGTGCAGGTTTTGTTCTGCATAATTGCAGAGAATGTGGTACCATTTTTCAGAGAAATCTGGTAATGGATTCAGAGGGGAAAATACAGAGTGATCTTGAGTAAAGCCAAGTAGAAATGTTATACTGGCTGCTGGATACATAAGTAGAGATCTCAGAGGAGATATCTTGTCTATAGACATATGTTTCAGGGCTATGAAGGAATTGATGATACTGGAAATAGTGGAAACATGTGAGCCTCCCCAGGGAGTGTAACTAGAGAAGACAAAAAGAGTATGTGATCAAGTCTGATACTACTTGGTATTACCGTTGTTCAAGAGGAAGAACCAGTAAAAGAGAACAAGGAGATAGAGCCTATAAAGGAGGATGTTATGACTAAGGTATACCGGAAGCCTACCTGAATGCTCAACCCAACCAAATATTGCTAAGAGTCATGTACAATGAAGACAAGAATTAATCAT
Source organism: Suricata suricatta (assembly GCF_006229205.1). NCBI lineage: Eukaryota > Metazoa > Chordata > Mammalia > Carnivora > Herpestidae > Suricata > Suricata suricatta. The sequence goes on from NC_043700.1 coordinate 165,841,675, forward strand.
GGAAACTGATATAAGATCTGATCTATGATAACCTGATGTATGATTAAGTTCTTTGTGTCTGAGCATCTTACTTTTGAATGAAATATACTAACAAGTTACATTGAGTTCCATAATGTGTAATTGTTTTGTATCTTAACTTACCTTCAATATTGAATCCTAAGTACTTTATAATCACCAAATTTTCCAATTTTTCATTTTATGATGAACAAAATCTCACATTTGTTATTCCTCATATCTAATTTGTCTTTGATTTAAAATGTATTGCTATTGGATCATAAAGAATAGATAATCTAGATACATTTTCAATTCAAATTAAAACAGATCCTTTCTAAGGTATTTATGCTTTAGGATGTTTCATCATCTGCCACTTTTGTTCTTTCTCTCCTGCTTCCTTTTCCTATTTTCCTTCTAGTTAAGGTGTTTTATGGTAACATTTTTTTTTGTCATTGAATTCATTCTTCTAGTTTCCACTTTCTGAAAGCATTGGGGAAACCAAACACATGCACATATATCCACACCACTAAAGAAACATTTTGACCAAACGGAAAATATTTTAAACTGCATCTTCAAGGTCAGTAAATGGAAATGGTACTTTTGTAAGAGAAAAAATTTAAATATTGGCAGGTGCTTCAGAGAAAACGAGTCACTTTCCTTTTTTTTCTTCTTCCATTATCTAGTTGGGGAATATGTATTCTCTAGTTCAATTATTCTTCATAATCCAGATAATGTTGTTAATAGGTATTTAGAATCTCCAAGATAATGAAGGTCCAAAAATAATGTGAAGATTTAGAAACTGATGAATCGCCAGGTCTGTACACTGATGAACAATTTTCACATCTCTTAGCTGAGTTAATGTGCTGTCCAGGGCTCTCCGAGGTTCTCTTCAACTGAGTCCTTTTCTGTGGCTTCTCTCACACCTATTTTCGATTGTTCTTTCCATGGCTTTAAAAAATATTATATTTTTTATTGCTTGATTCCATTCTCTTAATGGAAAGCAGAGAGAGGTCTCACTTTTCTCACCCATATTCTTTTCACTGTAAATCTCCACTAATTTTTTGGCAATATCAGGGCAGAGGAAAATACATGTTCTAGTAGTGAACCATAGGAGAGTAACTTGAGAAATTCTATAAGTTTTTAATTTCTACCTTCTCCCTTATAAAATAGAAATAATAGTGATACCTGCTCAGTATTCCTTAAAATTTTGGTGAGAATCGACTAATACAGAGAATGTGAAAGTGCTTCGTACAAGGGAGAATGCCATGAATGTTAATTATCTACATCATTTTAGTATCTCAGCTTTATGCACAAAAAAGCTTAACACAAAGAACATACCGACTTCATCATTAATTTCTACAGTGATATCATAGTCATTTCCTTTATGTGTGTCATGCATTCAGAATGTATTTGAATAAAAATTCAAAGGGATGTCATGTTAGAGATCCCTAATTGTCTAGGTCAGTAGTTTCAAACTTTAAAGTGAACAGTTTTCTGAGGTCTTTGTTAAAAGTCGGTTCTTAAATCCAACGTGCAAAGATTTTTAATTTAATAATTTCAGAAGCAGTCAAGGAACATGCATTTTAAAAATGCATTTTTAATCACCAGCAGGTGATTCTTTTTAAAAAATTTTTTTAAAAGTATTTATTTTTGACAGAGAGAGGGTGAACATGAGTCAGGGAGGAGCAGAGAGAGAGAGGGAGACACAAAATCTGAAGCAGGCTCCAGGTTCTGAGCTGTCAGCACAGAGCCCAATGCAGGGTTCAAACCCATAAGCGATGAGATCATGACCTGAGCTGAAATTGGATGCTTAACCAACTCCCCAAGACCCACAGGTGATTCTAATGGTGATTCTGGCACCTCCCTTTGACCACATGTTGGCATAGTCTTGGTCTGTGTAAATCCATCAGTGTTGTCCCAGATGTCCATGAGCTCTGGATTCAATAGACTAGAATTTAGAACTTTGTTTGGTCCTTTTCCAACTGAATGACACAGGCAGACTTCTGAATTCCTTTGAGCCTCTGGGTCTGTAGTAGTTTTCTAGGGTCACTGTAACAAATTATTACAAATTGAGTGATTTCAAGCAACAGAAACTTATTCTCTCATTGTTCTTGAGGCTACGAGTCTGCAATCAAAGTGTTGGCGGGCCATGTTCCCTCTGAAGATGTTCTGGAGAAATCCTTCTTTGCCTCTTCCAGTTTCCGGTGGCTTTTGGCCATCCTTGGCATTCCTTGGCTGGAAACTGCACCATTCCAATCTCTGCTTCCATTTTCACATGGTGTTCTCTGTTCCTCTGTGTGTCCTCTTCTCTTCTACAAATCCAGCAATCAGATTTAGGGCTCACCCTAATTCAATATGCCCTCATCCTAATTTAATTACAACTACAAAGATTCTATCTCCAAAAATGATTACTTTGTGAGTTTTTGGTTTCATACCACTATGGTTTCATAGTGAGGAGACACTATTGAACCCACAACAATGTCCTGACATTAAGAAAACTCGTTATGATAACCTTTGGAAGGTTAACACATAGTTAACACATAGTAGTAAATGCTCAGTAAATAAGAGTTTCTCTTCTTTCTTTGTAGTATGGCTTACATCCTGGGTCTTAAAACACAAGTCTGAAGACTAGGGCTAACTGCACTAGATGTGCCTTGGGAACATTTGAAAAACTACAAATTCTGGGCTGCTTGATGTAGGTCATTGTTATTCAGTAAGTCTGGGATGAGGCCCAAGAAACTGTATTTTTAAAAGTTTATTCAGGGGATTGTGATGTATACTTTCACTTTGAAACAACATTCTTTGATGGATAATTTATTACTTCATTTTTAGAACTGGAACTCAAGGATACTTCATTTACAGAAAATTTGTATAAAATGTAAAAATATATACTTCTTATAGCACACATTTGTTTACAAATGCTGATGCTAAAATTAACCCAAATTTTCAAAGAGATTGCAAAGGCCGTACATAGGTGTATTTGGGAGTCAAATATACTTTTCAGATTCCAGTTTCAAATCTCATGGAAAACTTTGGCCTATTATGAGTTTAAATGAGTGTAAATAGTATAGAAGCCAGTTATAATAAGGACTGAGCATTCTTAGATGTACTCTCCCAAACCATTATCTTCTTCATGTTCTGGCTATTTTGCCATTGACCTTATGAAGCTTCTCATTCATTTCTTCCACATCCCTTATAATGAAGTCATTTCTCATTAAAGTTGATTATCTTTGAGTTTTAATAGTTTATAATTTACCTTTCTCTAGGAATTCTTCATTTGCTTTGTGAGTCTGACACAAATTTTCTTCTTACAAGAGGACACTGAGCACAGTGGTTTCCTCACAGCTTAGTGGGACTATTGGCAACAGGGGTCTTCAGCTTTACAGGCAGGGAAAATCACAGTGACGGTGAAATTACTGTGAATGAAATTCATTTTGCTGATTATAATACTCATCCACTCCTGGGGTGCTCTGCTCTACTGTTACCATCCGTTGTCACACCCACTTTGAAAGGAATGTAAAATGGTTATGTCGAAAGGCAAAATTAGTCTCTTATGATAATTCACATCTTTAAAAGACTTAGAACTTAAAAAAGAATATTCAGCTACCTTTTCTGTCACTGTTGTGTGTTAGCTCTGGCAACTGGATCTGATGCATTAAAGCAGGATGTGGATATCTGCTCTTCAGCAAGACAATACACCTTTCACTGAAAGATTTGAGTACATTCTTTATGCTGAACTCAGGGAGATAAGCTAACTTTCCCTGAGTTGCCAAGGGCAACTTGATTGCTCGCGAAATTAGGAGCTACTCTGAGAAAATAATGTCTAGACACATTCTTATATTTCATTTCAGGGAAATATTCACCTAATATCTGTTATCTCCTACTGTCAAAACACTACTGATGAATACTGCCTATCCTTTGAATCACATATCTGAGCTCTATGAAGGAGTGAGTATAATAGAAGTGATAATATTTCCATGTAGCAAGAAACTTCATTTTGGCATAGAATTGTCAAGTAGCACTAATACATTTGACTTCTTATATATATATTTTTTAATATTTGAAATCGTTGACACATGTTCAGGTTATGCCTCCACTTATTTTCTCAGAAATGTCATTCCATATAAGATTTCTTTCTCTGCTTCTCTCTCCTACTTCTGTTATATATTCAATTCTTTACATTATAATTGTGACCTTTTTTCATAGTAGTGGGTAATTTATGTCACTCATATTCTCAATACTTAACTATGAAGAGTCATAGTTACAATATGAATATTCATATATATATATATATAAATGTGACTATGACTTTGACTGTGAAGGTCAAAGAGAAATAAGATACCAGAGATGGAGGTGGTGAGCTGCCCAGGAAGGCATTTTTATGTAGCTATACCTTGGCAGTTACTATGTCTCAACTTGTGGCTTGGAGATCTAGTCACTTATACTCAGAGTGAGTCAGAAACTAGAGATGACGCACTAAAACGATGACTCACTAAAATGAAACTCACAAGATACAGATGTATAAACCTCATATCTCATGATAAATAGCTGAGAAGAAATCCTAGTTCTTACACTAGCTTTTCAGGGTATAATCCAAACCTACCTACTAGAAAGTCTACGCCAGAAATCAAGTTACACTCTGGAAATGGGTGAGACTGAATTAGAGCAAGGGAGAAGATTGGAGGTGGATGACACATGAGCATGATTCTTACCAACCACATGAGCATGAGTAGGAGAGTACCTTTCATGTGAGCAGATTGGAAACACACTGAGAATCATCTTTTTATGTCTCCTTTTCTTTGGACTTTGGACAGAACATCCTTTTACTCCTAATAATTTATTTCTTGGATATAGGATGTGTTAGAGTTTGATGATGAGTCAGGAGGTCTTGACTAGATTTTCAGACCCCTTCTTCTTGTATTGGGTCTTAGATACATTCTGTTTTTGCTTGTTTGTTTTGTTCTTGTTGTTGTTGTTACTGTTGTTTTTAAAATGATATTTGTAGACAGTGGTTCCATGTATTACATGCTAACTGTTGACAATTTAATAATTTTAGCTTATTTCCAAGTTCTAGTGACATGTGATGGGAGCCTCCTTTGGACCTATTTACTCTCATGTGACTATCACATGTATGTTTCTCATACACGAGAAGTAGAACCTTAAAATTACCAATGGGGTAAAGATGTTGAGGCCTTACCTTTTGACCTACACATTGCCCCCTACCTGCACGTATAGGAGGCCTACTGCAATGAGATAGGAGCTGTTCATTTAAACCTAGAGAGCAGCATGACATCATGAAATCAGTAGTTGTGGCACTGAGTATAGCTGTAAGAAGTAGGAGTGACAGAGTCTGCCTCAGTGTCTAGTGTGAAAGGAAATTATCTGGGGGATATAGGGAAATTTTAAAGTTCTATGGTTAAAAAAGAAAGCAATTGTGTTTAAACAATATTCCCAAATTCTTTTGGGATTATTGATGATTAAGAGGGGTGAAAACCTTTAAGGAATGAAGAAAAACTTTGGACAAATTATGGGAAATGTAATAAGGAGACCTAAGAAAAATGCTGCTTCCTTTTGTGATGTTAATCTAGAGTCTCCTAGGCAACTATTTGCAGGGACACTGGATAGGTCCACATAGCTGGCCTGGGGGCATTAGCCTGTTTTGGGTTCTCTAGAATCTCTTTTCCTTAAAAAGCATGATTTTCCTTCCTTCCTTCCTTCCTTCCTTCCTTCCTTCCTTCCTTCCTTCCTTCCTTCCTTCCTTCCCTTTCCTTCCTGATATCCCTTCAATTGATCTCTCTCCTTGCACATTTTACCCATGGAACCCTAGAGTCAGGTGATGCCCATGTCTCTCACCTTTTTGCTCTTACCCACTGCCGTCTTTAACCAGTAGCAGGAGGGGCACCTTCCCAGCTATACTGTGAAAGGACAGAAAAGAGAAACTAAGCTGTAGAAAATGCCTAACCTTCCAACAGTTACCTAAAGCTTGTCCCTCCTCTATAATTTTTCAGGGTGAAAGGCAACTTCTTCAAATGATTATTTAAAATGAACCCACCTTTTGGGTCAGCCTTCAAATTTGCAGATAGATAACTGTATAGACTATCATATAAAGATTGCAGGTCTCTGGTCTATAGATTGACAAAGTAGTTACGACAGTCATGTGAGGAAGAATTACATAACTTTTCTTCAGAGGGTGTCTTTAAGGGGCCAAACAAACAGTGTGGGCCTAGGAAGCAAGAAATACATACTTGGAATTATAAAGTTCATTAACATGGTACGTAAGGTGTAACAAACATGAAATGTTGCTTAAAATGTAACATAACCATTCAAAGTTGGGTGCTGAAGTACTAAGAAACAAGGGGAAAACAAAGAGGCCAAAAATGAGGGAAATTGAAAGGAAAGCAGGAGACATGAACTGAAGGTCGGCTGCTCTGTGAGAATTTGAGGAGGTCGGGAACAAGGAATTTGGGTTTGGGTGGCTGGTGGAGGCAGCAAGTGGGTCTCCAGTCAGGAGATGATTTGGCTCTGATTGTATTGGTTTTGCCTATACTTCTGGTTTTGTTGTTGTTGTTACTGTGTATTTCTGTTCAATACTGTTCAATACATTTAAAATATTTGTTGACTAAGATAGATATCTGAAAGAGGAAAAGAAAAAAAGGATAAAATAAGGGAGGAATAAATGAAGGCACATTTGTATACATATCTATATTAGAAAAATACAGTGCTTAAAGTACTTTTTGAGTATGTATAGTGTAAATTTTCCTTTTATTTTCAGCTGGAAATTTAGTTTTCAATTAATTTCAATTTCAATTAACAAGATCTTCAAACTACCATTCAGTTTTTTCAACCTAAAAAATGACATTTGAAGAACATGATTTATAACTTATTCAATTAATATATATTTAATTGCTTCAGGCACTTCAAAATACGAAACATTCAACCTTTATAAGAACTCACTTAGGGCTCAAATTCCAGCTCACAAAATATTTTCAAAGAGGATGAAAGAAACAGTGAATCACTTTGGCCATTCCAATGAAAAATTCAGAATTAGAAACAAGGAATAAAAACACTGAAAATCTCTATTACTTCACTCATCTCTGATTTTGTTTTTGACTTTGTGAAAGTACCCTCTGTGTTTTAGTTCTTTACTTTTCAAAATGAAGGTTTTTTTTTCCCCTGGCAGTTTTTCAAACTCAAATGGCTTGTGAAATAAAACAAAATATGAATTATTAAATAAATAACATCTAATGTTTATAGCCTGGAATAAAAGTATTATGGGTATGAGAAAAAAAAACAGCTTTCTGTTCTGTTTCTAATCTTGGAGATGAATTTTCTCTTCTGTGATTTCATTTCTCCTCCTGATCCTAAGAATTACAAGAGATTTCATCAAGATGGAAACTTTATGATTATCTGCTCATAATAAGGGAGGATCAGGGTGAATGTGTGATATACACCACAGGAAATGTTGAGTTCATTTCTTTTTGCCTCTCCTTTATGGGCCCAATTAAAATGTTACTTAAATTTTATTGGAACAGTTGTTTATACTTTTGCTGAATGAGCATTTTAAGCTACACAAGTAGACACTGAGAAATAGATTAATTATTCCCCCACTCTTAAACCAATAAACTTGTTGAGACTTTTCACAATAATCTAAGAGGAATGTCTGTATTGGGCACTGTTTTTCCTAACAACACCATAGGAAAAAGCAACTAAGACATTAAATTATTCAGTAATTATGTCATTTATTTTGGAATATATATTTTTTTCTTTTGCACAGAGATTAACTCTATCTATCTAACTATCCATTGATTTATCTGTATATCTATGTCTACAACTACATCTAGCTCTTTATTTTATAATCTTAGATTTTAAGTGTATCAGAATCTCTGCCTTATTCACATAAAAAGGTAATTTATTTCACTTTCTCCTGGCCTTGAACATTATGCAGTTCTAGGACTTTTTTAGGGGAGGGGATGCCAAACTTTCCTCATTTCTCTTTCCTCTGGGCTATACCTTTTTCACCACGCTCTAGAAATCATCACAGGAATTTATAGCTTCATTCTCTGAGCACTTTGAGATGGTCTGAGATCCCAGTACCTGGATGTGTCTTGGGTTTCTTTATTTTCTGGGGAGCAGAGCCCATAGTGGCCTTAAAAAAAATTTTTTTTTACTCTTTTTACTCTGATTCACTAAAATGAGTTTCTCCTGATAAATATTATAGAAAGTAAAATGTTATCTTAATCTAAAAAAAAGAAACTTCTTTTACAGCTTATGATTTGAGTTCTCTCTGAATCAGCCATTATAGACCTTCTCTTATCTTCCCTTTGGTGTTGGAGGTCCCTAAGATATTTGTCCTCAGTTATACTCTGGGTAGTCCTTAGCACCTTGAGTGAAGTGCAGAGAAGGTATCCTATCCTTTGGTTAGTAGTCTCTCATTAAGTTAGACTTTTTCTTCAAGAAAGGAACTAATGGAGTGTGATAATTTTTCTTTTGGTTTGACATATAATTTTCAACAAAACTGTATTTATGGGTTACAAGGTTTGTTTGTTCAGACCCCTTAATTTTCATAAATATTTTTTACTCTAAATACAGGGAACAAACTAATGGTTGGCAAAGGGAAGGAAGTTGGGGGCTGCAAAAAATGGGTGAAGGAGAGCGGGAGATAAAAGCCTCTAGTTATGGAATGAATAAACCACGGAGAAAAGAGGAACAACATGGAGAAGAGTCAAGACATTGTGATAATGTTGTATGGCGACAGATGGTAGCTAAACTTGTGAGCATCACATAACCTCTAGAGAAGTTGATTCATTATGTTGAAATATATAACATTTTTATATATATGTAACACTGTGTGCAATCTATACTCAAATAAAAAATATTTTATCTTTCTATGACTGACTTATTTCACTTGGCATAATAGATATAGCTTCATCTATGTTGTTGCAAATGACAAGATTCCATTTTTGATGGCTGACTAATATTCCACTGTATATATACACCCACATCCTCTTTATCCATTTACCAGCCAATGGACACTTGGGCTTTCCCCATAATTTGACTACTGTTGATAATGCTGCTATAAAGTAATTATATTGGATATAGAAGTGTGAAATATGCTCACTTTTTTATAAGTATTTTCAGTGCTAAAAAAGAGTCTTTTGCTCACATATGTGAGTTATATATCTTAAACTCTTATCCCTAGTTTTGGGAAGAATATTTTAAAAACTGATTTATTTTGGAAAATTTTCAATGTATCAATTAATAGAAAAGTTAGTTAAAGCTTTGTGTATACACATCTTCCAGCTTCAATATTATCAGCATTTTGAAAATTGACTGCTCCTCCCACTTTTCTTCTTTTCTTAACCTCAAGTATTTTTTTAAATTTTATTACTTATTTTAAGAGAGAAAGAGAGAGAGAGCACATGTGAGTAAGGGAGAGAACGAGAATCCCAGGCAGGCTCTGGACTGATACACTGGTGGGGCTTGAACTCATAAACCATGAAATCTCAACCCAAGCTGAAGTTGGACACTGAACCAACTGTGCCACCCAGGTGCCCCAAGTTCAAGTATTTTAAAGAAAATCACGCATGTCATGTCATTTCTCTCACAAGGTCATCAATGTGTGCATCTAAGAACTTTAATACACACCACACACGTTGCACTATTATCCAAAGTAAAAACTAATCTTTGAAGTTCATTTTAAAAAATTTTTTCAATTTTTATTTGTTTTTGAGAAAGAGAGAGAGAAAGAGCATGAGCCGAAGAGGGGCAGAGAGAGAGGGACGGAGACAGAATCTGAAGCAGGCTCCAGGCTCTGAGCTGTCAGCACAGAGCCTGACGGGGGAGTCAAATTCACAAGCTGTGAGACCATGACCGAAGTCAAAGTTAGGTGCTTAACAGACTGAGACAGGTGCCCCTAAAATTCTTTAACAGCCATCCACATTTATATTAGCCTAATTATCTCCATGATGACCTTTTATTAGAGTTCATTTGCTAATTTCAGGATCAAAATAAAGTCCAAATATTTTGAACTTTTTTTTGACTTTTTTTTTTTATGTCACTGGTTTGTTGGAGAAATCAAGTTGTTGGTCCTTATATTCTGCCCTAAATTTGGATTGTTGCTTCTAATGATGTCATTTATCTTACCCTACTATCACTCACGTATCCTGCATAACAGTAGTTAGAAGTTTAACTAGATTTAGATTAAATTTGTGAGGAGATCAAGAATGTTTCATGGAGCATCCAACCAAAGGCCACGTGATCTGTGGTTGTCTTACTCTTAATGATTCTTCTGCTGTTCATGGGTTCCGATAATCCCGGTGTGACCCTTCTTTCATAACATTTCTCCTCAAATTTTATTCAGTGTTTATAATAGACTGTTGTCTATCATTTCATTAGGTGGTATAAGATGATGATTTCATAATTCTTTCATACCTTTTATATTTCTTAGGTAGAATGCTTTTATAAAAGAGAATTTTTACACAACTGGTTTCTTATCTTTAAATACAATTTGCACAGAAAAAGGTATAAATAATTGATTTGTTCACTTTATTATTGAATTTTCAAAATAATGAGCTCATGTCCTGGTAACTTTCAATGGGCACCCTTGTGTTGTGTATTTATGAGTATTTGGGGGATGAGTAGTATTTTGATTTCATGAATATCATTTTTGATACATTTCATTTAAAAAATTCAGTACTATTTCAACATTTTCTGCAGAGCAGTTCTGTTGGTAATGAATTCTCTTAGTTTTTGTCTGAAAAAGAAATTATTGCTCCCTCACTTTTGCAGATAATTTTGCAGGTAAATTTCTCTTTCTCTTTGTTTGCAGACTAAATATGATACACTTAGGTGAAGTTTTGTTGTTATTTATTCTGCTTGGTGTTTTCTGGCCTTCCTGGATCTGGAATTTGGTGTATGTCATTAATTTTTGGAAGGTTCTTGACTGTTAACACTTGAAATATATTTTTATATTCTTTTCTTTCTTTATCCTCCTCTGAGGTTCCAATTATAAGTATTTGCTACCTTATAAATTTACCCATAATTCTTTTGTTGTTGTTGTTGTTTTTGTGAATTTTTTTTCCCTTTTTATTTCTGTTTGGGAGGTTTCTAGTGACATATTTCAAGCTCACTAAATCTTTCCCTGGCCATGACCAGTGTACTGATGGGCCTATCAAAACCATTCTTATTTTTATTGCAAGAATTGTTTTTAAAAGTATTTAAATTTTATTTATTTATTTTGAGAGATAGAGAGCATGAGCAGTATAGGGACAGAGAAAGAAGGAGCTAGAGAGAGACAGAGAGAGAGAGAGACAGAGAGACAGAGAGAGAGAGAGAGAGAGAGAGACAGAGAGAGAGAGAGAATCCCAAGCAGGCTTGACACTGTCAGCATAGAGACCAAGGCAGGGCTTGAACTCACAACCTCTGAGATCATGACCTTAGCTGAAATCAGAAGTCAGATGCTTAACTGACTGAAACACCCAGGCACTCTAAGAATTTTAATTTATAGCATTTCCTTATGGTTCATTTTATAGATTCATTGTCTCTATATTTAGATTTCTTGTCTATTTTTGCATGTTGTCTATTTTTACCATTAATCCATAACAGGTGAATCATAGTTATATTAAATTCCCTGTCTAATAATTCCAACATCTGTGTCATATTGGTTTCTGATGCTTACTTTGTCTATTCATATTGTATTTTTTAAAATTTATAGTTTATTGTCAAGTTGATTTCCATGTAACACCCAGTGCTCTTCCCCACCAGTGCCCTCCTCCATGTCCATCCTCCCCTTCCCCTTTCCCCCTCCCCTTTTAGCCCTCAGTTTGTTTCAGTATTCAAGAGTTTTTATTTGCCCTTTATTGTGCCTTATAATTTTTGTGAAAAGCCAGAAATGTTGTATCAGGTGATAGGAACTGATAGGTCATTAGTGTGATCATTAATGTTAACCTAGTTAGGAACTGGGCTAGTTTAATGTTTTCTGTTGCTAAGGTCAGAGATTTCAAATTCTTCTAGTATCCTAGTATATGCAGTTCCTCATAACCTTGAACTTCCCTATTTACTCTTCCTGAGAGACAGTTTGTCTTGCTCAACTCTTCCAGATATAATCCACTGCTATTTCACCAGAGCATTATTTGTGTGCTGGTATGATAGGAAGAGGAAGAATTCTGTAATCTTATTATAGACCCATGTCTTTCCCTGAACATCTGTCTGTGTGCTTTGATCTTTATAAGGGTTTCTCCAGTAGCTTGTTTTCCCTTATTCCCTTTTTGTTTTCCCTTCTGTTCCTTTCCTCTCTTTCCTAGCTCACCTCTTATTCCCAAACAATTTTCTTGGATACTTGACCCCATTTATTATGGGCTTTTTTCCCTGTTTACATAAGACAGAGAGGCTAGACAGTACTGAAGTGGGAGGAATGCCTTTCCCATGTGGAATGAAGCTTTGGTAAAGTCTTTTCCCATAGAAAGTAGGTCTTTATTATGAAGAAGGCTCTGGGCATATTTCATAATGTTTACTCTTCCCCTCTCCATCAAGAACTAGGAGGGGACTTTACCTAGGTCTTCACCCTAAGAACCTGGGGGATTCCCCAAAGGTCACGTATTTAACGTCCTTCCTAAGACTGTGGCACCCAAGAACTTTTCATTCTCATATTAATCCAGTTTCCAGCAATTTGTCAAAATTACTATTTAAGTCTTCTTACCAGTCACACTCTTGAGGTTTTTGTACAGGTAGGAAGATCTTGGCTGTGACTATCTGGATTCATCTGTTTCTATAGATTTCAGGGTTGTAGCTTGCCCTAAGACCTCAGTTCTCTGATAGATCCAAGAAAGTCATTGATTTTCAATTTGTGCGATTTTTTCTTGTAAGAATGGAAGTGATGACTTCCAAGTTCTTTGTATGTCAGAGACCAAACTGGAAGTCAAAATCAGTATTCTTGTTGAATCTTCAAATTATTCTATCCTAGAATCATGTGAGACCCAGAAAATGGAATTGTTTACCATTTAGGTATTATCCAATTTGTGTTTTATTGATTCTTTGCTTTCTGGAAAAAGATATCCTAAGCTCCTCTTGTACATTGTCCTAGCCTAACTTATAATGAGCAATTTTTTTCAAGGACTCCTAAAAATAATCATCAAAAAACAAAACAAAGATATCTGAATTTCTTCCTCAGTTAAGTGTAGGACTCTTAATTTCAACTCAAGTCATGATCTCAGAGTTTATGAGGCTGAGCCCAGCATCACACTCTGTGCCAACAGCAAGGAGCCTGCTTGGGATTCTCTTTTTCCCCTCTCTTTCTGCTCCTCCCTCCCTCATTCTCAAATCTCTCTCTCTCAAAAATAAAATAAACCTAAAAAAGCAAAACAAACAAAAATATAATTTAAGATATCCTTGTTGACAGTTTAGCTGAACTCTATAATCTGCTGCCTTGGCATCTATATTGTTTAGTCAGGTGATCTACAGGGACCTTAAACTGATACTAGCCCCTCATACAAGTGCATGCTCTAGCTAGCAGCCCACAGAGTCACAAGCATGTAGGAATTCTTGGTTTGATTTCCCAACAGCTCTTGTGATCAAATTTCCCTTTCCTCCTTGAATCTGTATGTCTTAGTGCCCCTAAAATAAGATCCCTATGGGGCTTACCAACATTGCCCCAAGGCTTTCTGCTCATGGACTCTGCACTCTGCCTTGGTCTCCCTGTGTGTCCCCTGATGGTTTTCCATGTGCTTCCTGCAGGATTGGTGAGGAATAAACTTCTGTATTTCAATTTCTTTTGTAGTTTATTGTTAACTTGTGGCTCACCACTTGGCACCTTGTGTTTCATTTAAAAATGTTTATTCACAGATTTATCAATATTTATGATATTTTTCTTATTAATTTGAATATATATTTATAAAGCATACTCTATTGATGAGTGTTGAGCATAGTTAGTATTTCTTCAATAATTCAATAACATTTATTGAGCACATATTCTGTTCCAGGAAGCATTCTAGGTGCCAGAAGGTATATCAGTGAACAAACTAAGAACTTCGTAGTCATGACACTTCATTGTAGAAAGGGAAGACACTAAACTCTAAATAAACACAAAAAATGTATTTTAACATAGAAAATTATAAACTTCTAGGTACTATAAAAAAGAGAAAAAATAGAGAAGAATAAGAGGGACCAGGAATATGTTCATGTTTAAGATGAATTGCAACTTTAAAGAGTATTCAGGGCAGTCTTATAAGTGGCAATTACATCAAACATAAAATGAGTGAAGGAGTCAGCCACATTGATATCAGAGGAAGGGTGATCTAGATAAATTCCATTGCCACATACCTAACCAAATACTATATGTCCAATTAAACAATAATGATAGCATTTTTCTATCCTTGGATTTGGGTGTTAGTGAGGTATTGCATTAGAGATATTTATAATCTCTTAGAGATCTGAAGTACTAAGTTGAGAAATTTTGGCTATAAAGAGGTTGGTATTTTTGGCTTAGAACAAAGAAATCCTATTCTGTCTTAAAAAATAATTATATTATATAAAAGTACTTTTCTAATATTTAAGGAACATTTTAGAAAACTTCCCAAATAATAATTTTTGCTGAATGTGTCTATCATAAATTGAAAGTGATATTATGCCTTAAATTATGTTTCTGACATTTTCATCTGTCATATTTAAAGAAAATGTTCTTGTTAAATAAAATTCTTTCATGTACATAAAGAGAACTATGAAAGATCACTAATTGTGATCTCCAATGTAAGAAAATAATTAAGATTTAATTATTAAACTAAAAATGAAGTGTGGGGTGTGTGTGTATATATACATATATATAGTATATAATATATAATAAAAATAAAGTCTCTTGGCATAACCTTGGAAAAGGTGAGATTCTGGGAAACCAGAAAGATGAGACAGTCTAAAGGAACTTCATGAATAAAAAATATTTCTGAACTGGAAACACTAAGACAAAATCATCAAGAGTACATCATAGTTAACATTTTTTTCCATGTATTTTTCCACTTGGACATTTTAACATATCTTTTGAAGTTGCATATGTTAATTTACAATGTTTGAAACTGGAATTTTAATGAGTCCAATCATAATACTTCTTCGTACATAAAAGTCAAAAGACTTTAATATACATTACCTTGTTAATTAGCCACAATTCTAAGTTTTAGATAGGAGAGAGCTTATTATCCAAACAAAAATCAAAGAGCTTAAAAGACTGATTCTAACTTACAATATAGCTAAAATTAGAAACTATATCTTACTGCGCCTCATCCAAGGAACTCCTTCACAAATCATATACAAAATGGATTTTCATCAAAACTAACAGCCTGGATCACTGGTCTTCTTAACACAGACCTCTTTGGTTTGGGAAAAAATGGGATAATAATATGGAAGGAAATAGAGATTGACTGAATCAGGAAAAAAGAGATCACTTAAGTTGTCCATTTAAAAGCTGATCTTAAATTAGAAATTCTTCCTAGTGACAGCTTCAAAAGAATCAAAGCAATACCAAACAGTAATTTTTCTGCAGCCTGTGATTTCCCAATGATATGATGAGCTGCTATCAAGGATCCACACTACGTGACAGTTGACCATGGCCACAAATTCTTTCAGATTTCTCCTACTGAAGGATGAAGATGATTTTCCTTTCTTTTGAATTGAGGTGTGTCTTGTGATTGTTAGACCTTTAGGAAATAATGGAAGTAATGTTGTGTCATTTTCTGGGCCCATGCCTTAAAAAACCAGAAGCCATCATGTTCACTGCCCAGCCATCTTGCATGAAAGACCATGGGCAGAAGCCTTGAGGTAACAGAGAAAGCGAGAGAGCCCCGCTGAGTCAGGTTTTCCAGCCCGCTCAGCAGCGCTGACCTCGCAGACTCAACCAGGGACCTCAGTGACCACATGGAACGGTAGAGTCACCCAGACAAGCCTCACCAACTCCTGATTCCTAAAACAATGACATGTAATAAAATAATTCTATTTTCAGTCACTGCATTTTGGAGTGGGTTGTAGTGCAGCCTTAGACAACAGCAACAGCCCTTTCCCTTCCCTGATCTCTTACTGGACTATGGGACTCTTTCAGATATTTCTATATAAGGTGCCCATGAAAACTGAAAAGGGGAAAAAAGTTCTCTCTAAGAGATGAACATAATGTTTACAAGTATCTCATGCTATGATGTAATCTTCCTTCTTTACTCAGTCATTGCTATGGGGCTTTAAATCTCACTTCTATAAAATGGGTTCATTTGCCATTTATCAGCCTATGTACCCTGGGCATCCCTTCCTACTCCTTATCCCATCTTCTCTCAAAGTAAAAGACATCATCAGAGCCTGTAAACCTAACTCTCTGTGGCTCCGTTTTACTGAAAAGTTATGCCTGTAAGGTCCCTCTACTGACAAACAGAATAAGAAGAGCCCCTGTGATGTGCAGGTGCTAACTGTTCCTAATCTTACTTTGCTTCTTCTTCTCTACAACTAGCAATAAACAATTCATGCAACCAGTTGAAATCTCCTTTTTAATTAAGAGAGTGACCTCTGGAGCGAGGGGACTGCCCCCAAAAAAGCCACTCTCAAATACATGCATCACAACTGGGAGAATAGAAATAACTGAAGTACTAGATCAAAAGTGGCAAGTCATCTTTATCTTGTGTGTAAATTCCTGTTAATTGGTAGTGCCTGAAAGCCGTGCTTTGTTCTGAAGAAGTCTGACGCCGAACTCAGAGGGAATGAACTTTAGGGTCAGTTATTGATATCTTCCATGAGTGCAAAAGGAGAAATTTGCTGTTGTTGGTACTCTTTCTCCATAGGTGACTTCAATGGAACACAGGTGTGTAGAAAAGAGGCAACGGCCAGTGATAGATTTGGGTTGAACTGACCACAGCTCCAATACTGAGGCTGTGGTGATACATTGGAGCATGGCCACAGGTTCTTTAGAGTCAACAAGAAGTATGATTCTAATTATATATTTTGCTAAAAGCTAGTGTTCTCTTCAGGAAGCTCCTCTTGGATTACTCAGTATTGAGGTGAGTGGATTTTTTTATAATAGCAATAACTTTGTGTTATTTTAAAAATACATTTACTAATATTATCTCATATGCATTTTATCACAACTCTGTAATTAGGCCAACCAGGATTGGTATGGTTTTTTTCTATCAAAGGGGGAATAAATGTAAAATCATTAAGGATCTTGTCCAATATCATACATCAGGTTAGAAACCATGATTTCTTGATGTTGGACTACTTGTTTTTTCCCCCCACAGTGAAATCCTCAATCTTGATGTTTTTTTCAGGACATCCAAATAATTGTGCTAGTTGATACTTTGCTCTAAAGTATGCATTATCTCTTTACAGTGAAACAGAAGACTGAAAATAAAATACTCATCTTTTATTAAAATTTTCTAGCATGTTTGATGTGACAAGAAGTGGAAAAACTTTAAAAGGACAAAATCTGTTAGATCTTCAAATATTTCAAAATAAATTGCTACAAACAATTGAAAATACAAAATAGAAAGTGTAATGTCTATAAAAGTGTAGGCATATATATAGGAAACCAGCCTTCACTTGCGCTGAGACCTGATCAATAGTTGAAAAACATTCATTGAAAAATTAATGCTACAACTGTCAAAATGAAACATGATTCACCTCTATCAAGAAAATCTGAATGTCAGCTTCTAAATGACACAAGTTTAAATATAAAATTAAGTGGATATCTCCCAACAGAAATAATATCCCAAACAGTAGTTCTTAATGGAATATTAATATAATTCTTTTTTATACTTTGCTTTTATTCTTTACTCTAAGTTCATGAATCTCCATAGTCACGTCCTGAGTAACAGTCCTGATTCCAGGCTTTAGCCAATGGAAATTAATAAGGGAGTAGTATTAATTATATATTCAATTTTCAAAATTCAGTACTGTGGGAAGATGACTATTGTTATCTTTTTAAGTTTTATTCCCTGCTTCCTACCTCTGCCCTGTCCTAGGAGTCTTGTGTTCTGGTATCTTACCTTCCTCTGGCCATAATCCTCCTCAGGAATTAGCACCCTGCTCCAGTTTAATAACAAATTGTTGATTTGTGACCATACAGTCATGGTAATATTTATTGTTACAAGCATGAATTCCATCTTGAAGCTGGTCAATAGCTTATGTTTATATTTTATAGAAATAAGTGACTTTTAAAGAATATAAAACATCAGGAATTCAATTTTCCTTAAGACTATATGAGACTTTTTTAATGTTTGTTTTGAGAGAGAGAGAGAGAGAGAGAGATAGAGAGAGCGAGAGAGAGCAAGAGAGAGCACTAACAGGGGAGGAGCAGAGAGAGAGGAAGAAAGAGGATCCCAAGCAGGCTCCATCCTGTCAGTGCAGAACCTGACACAGCCCTTGAACTCACAAACTGAGATCATATTCTGAGGCAGAATTGAGAGACAGATGCTTAACTGATGGAGCCATCCAGGTGTCCTGAAAAAGCTTGCTCTAAATTAAAGCAGGGGACCAAAAAGAAAACATGTCAATGAAATACAAAAGAAATGGTAGATATTTTGTCTTGATGAAGAAAATAGACAATTCTCTATTCTGTGTTAATTAGATATTCATGTCCATAAAAATTCTTAAATCTGAAAGTGTGTATTAATAAGAGATTTTTCTCAAAAATACCTATGTAGTCCAGTTAGATAGTTGTCCCATCCTCTAATAAAAATCATGAGATGATCTTATTGAAAAAGTATAATTAAAAGCAAAACTATTCTCTCAACTCAGAAAACTTTTCCAAAAACATAGTAGAGAAAGAAAACAATTTTATTATTGACACGCACTCAACCAGAATGCAATGCACATCAGAGGCAATTCACTAAGTGATTGCAAAGACAAAAGAAATCGCACCCTTCATAGAGTCAAGAGGATTTTATAGCACCATTTATCACACATAATGCATCTAAAGTTTACCTGATAAGTAAGATAATCATCTGTATTCACTAATTGTCTTTATCTGGAGAGAAAAAATACACTCTCATATCTTTATGGCAGGAGGTAATTTTACAACGTGGAACAATGACTCACAGAAGTTAGATTCCTACCCTTCATGGTCACTGGGACATAGGGGATAGATCTCCGTTAATATTTACATTTTGAAGAGATAACTCCAAGGTCCTCGAGAAAGACTTGGGTCAGAAAGCTTACAAAATGGGGGCACCTGGGTGGCTCAGGTAGTTAAGCATTCCAACTTAGACTCAGATCATGATCTCATGGTTTGTGGGTTCCAGCCCTCTGCTGGGCTCTGTGCTGACAGCTCAGAGCCTGGAACTTGCTTTGGATTCTGTATCTTCCTCTCTCTGTCTTGCCTCCACTTGCATGCACTCTCTCTCTCTCTCTCTCTCTCTCTCTCTCTCTCTCTCTCAAAAATGAATAAACTTAAAAAAATAGCTGACAAAATGCCTATCTAGTTGTCTTCAGAAAGAAAGATTTATGTCCATTTTAAAGAGAAGAGTAATTACATACCAGTTTTGTAAGGCAAATGCTTTAAGAAAAGGAAAGGGAACAAAATCTCTTCCTTTATTTTCAAAAGGGAGAAGTAAACTTCTTATTTTTAATTTGTACTTCTCCTTACAGTGTCTAGCCTCTCTGATACAGATATAAGATTCTTTTTTTTTAAATTTTTAAATGTTTTATTTATTTTTGATACAGAGAGAGACAGAGCATAGAAGGGGAGGGGCAGAGAAAGAAGGAGACACAGAACTGGAAGCAGGCTCCAGGCTCTGAGCTAGCTGTCAGCACAGAGCCTGATGTGGGGCTCGAACCCACAAACGTGAGATCTGACCTGAGCTGAAGTCGGAGGCTTAACCGACTGAGCCACCCAGGCGCCCCAGATATAAGATTCTTTATAGTGTTTTCATCATAAAAAAGTCTGGCAATTTTAAGCTATTGGATTTCTTTCTATTTTAGAGGTAGAAGGATATTAATAGTGTCATAAGGTTATTTTTTCAGACTATGAGGAGATCATCAGTATACTGATTTTAGTTATTAAAAAAGGTAATCAAGTTATTATGTAACAAAGAAGAAGAAAAGTAAAAAAAAAACCACATATAATCTCTTTGAATTTCACATGACATAAAACCTACCATGAACTGAAGTCAACACCTAAGATTTCAGATAATTGCTACCTCTCCTTTTTATTTCTGATGCAATTTCAGGTATCTTAAAAACAATTTTTAAATTGACATATTATTAGGTTTACTCTCTAAAGTTCACACAGCAGAATATTTGGCACTTTGCGGTTTGTTGGGTTAAATGCATGGAAATCAGTACTCCAATTTATACTCGATTCTTTTTGTGTACTTCTGGCTTAGGAATCTACTTTTAATGAGCTCTATTTTCTTCTTCTCTTTCTCCTTTTCTCTCTCTTCTCTTCTCTCTCTCTTACCTTTTTCTCCTTCTTTGTGTAGGTGAGTTTCACCTTCAAATTGGATAAAATGTCAAAACACTGTCTATCTACATTCTATTCACCTCATAGGCATTCACATCCCCCCAAAACAAACTCCTGAGATAAAGAATCAACTCATGGGTTAAGTACAATTTATTTACAATTTACTGAATTTTTCAAGCAACAATTGTATTTTTTCATTGCAGCAATGGTATACATAATTTATATCTTGTTTCTAAGCCTAACAAATGTGTTTTCTAGAGATAAGAGGTCTATTTCCACTATGTTTGTTCTCTGCATAGCCAAACTTTTCGAAAAGGTTTATGAACATTACTTATGATACATTTGTTAATCATTTCCCCCTTTTAATTGTGGATTTAAACTCAATTTTACATCCTGAAATTTCAGTTTCTGTTTTGTTACTTTGGTAATTTAATGTGATCAGATTTGACATCCAATAACTCATTAACCTAATGTAGAATTAATCTTCCTCTCCTACAAACATGTATGTATACTAACACCACATATTGGCAATTTTAAAATAAATTAAATACAAAACTTCACTGTCAATGGGAACTGAAACAAAATACAGTTTAACTTGATTTTATGACTTTTGGAATCTAGCCCCTGAGAATATCACTTTTTTTTCGGCTCTATTTCTCTAGTTATTTGTAAACCTCAGAAACAAAAGTGAACAGTTTTCTTTAAATTCAATAGAGGTCAATCGTCGAGAGGTTGTGCAAATTTAAATGAAATTTCCCATGAGGTACTGAAACTTGATAACAGTGATCATTCCATATTCATTTTTATCAAATTTTAGAATAGATACAAAATAACTCTATTGGAAAGTAAGTTTTTGGAAAGTAAAAATATTAGAGGAACTGGATTAGAATTTTTCAATGTTTATCTAGTATTTTAATAGGTATATGTATTCTCAATATATTTCTATTAATCGTTTATGTTATTTCTTAAGCTAATGTAACAAAGGGGATTTAGTATTACTATTTATTATGATAATAAAAATTGGGCATTTATCGAGTTTACATGTATTATACATATATATATATCTCTTCACAACAGCCCCATAAAAGATAAGCACTTATTATTTCTACTTTTATAGATGAGGAAATTGAGACTTAGAAGGGTTAGGTGAGTGGCATTAGGCTGGACCCCAGTACGTGCTGGGGTGTAAATGCTAACCCACGTCTGTCTGCATAAATGCCACTGTTCTTAGCCAGTATAATAACTGCCTCTTTTAGAAACTGCGTAGCTCCAGGGGCACCTGAGCAGCTCAGTCAGTTAAGCTATGAACCTGACGTTGGCTTAGGTCATGATCTCACTTGGGCTCTGTGCTGATCATGGAGCTTACTTAAGATTCTCTCCCTTCCTCCTCTCTGTCTGCCCCCACCCACTTGTATGTGCACATGCTCTCTCTCAAAAAAGTTCATTCTCATAACCATTTAGTGTGTGCTATTATTTTATTTTTACAGAGAAATATGTGGAGACTCAAATTAGTTAAATAAATTGACTAACAGTTTGGGTTCTTTATAATGATTTTTGCCTTATGACACTGTGATGGTTAGTTTTATGCATTAAGTTGGAGTGTGGTTTTGGATGAGATTAACTTTGATATCAATGAATTTGAGTAAAGCAGATTGCTGTCCATAATAGGAGTGGGCCTCACCTAATCAGCTGAAGGATGGCCTAACTAGGATGAAAAGAGTGACCTTCTCAACGACAGGAAATTTTTTAACAGGTTGCCCTCAGGCCTTTGAGCTTTATCTGCACTGCTGGCTATTGTGGGTATCCAGGCTGTTTGTCCGCACCGCAGATTTGAAACTTGATCTCGAGAATCATGTTAGCCAATTCATTATAATAAATCTTTCTATATAAATACACATCCTCCGTTTCTGTTTCTCTGGGGAATCCTGACTAATGTACACACAGTTCCTGACACGCCTAATTAATGTACGTGGTAATAGGCAGCAAGTATATGCCCTACACTACTGACCCCATCTGGGGACTTCTGTCAGGAGTTGATTTGGATCTTTGGTTGAAAAAGGAATTAAACAGTCATAAATATTTAGAAGAAAATACTACTTGCAAAATAATTATTATTCAATTATAAATATAAATAAATTATCTTGTACCAGCGGCATCCTCCATGATATTCTAAAATTCATTATTTAGAAGAGCTAAGAATTACAGCATGTAGATTTCTAAAAATGATATGAAGTAGGTAATAGGTAACAGGTAACAGACCATTAACGTATTCTATAATGGTTAGATATTTATCTCAGTCAATGAGATTTCACCCATAGTGACTTGGCCTTTTATTGTCAAAAATTCAAAGACATTTCTCAAGTATTATTATTAAATTTCATTATATATTTATTGGGAAGTTTACCAAAATAATGAATAGAAGCATATATCAGGGCACTTACATGCTTTTTTAAAAATGAAAATGGAGTGGCAGTTTCTAGAGTTTCTTTTCTTAAATTTGACATGCACAACACTAGGGCATGTATGCATCTGGCTTTTCTTAAGGAAAATTTTGTAAATTATAAAAGAGGCAGCACATCTGTTAAATGCATGGCTCAAAAACAAACAAGGGGGTAGAGATTAAACTGGAAAACAACATATACATATATGTACATGTATATATATTTAATATGAGCTTAGAAAAATTGAGTAGCACAAAAACTGGATTCAAATATTTTAAAACTAAGGAGCTATGGAGAGAACTCACTAAAAAAAAAGGTGGTACCAAATAAAATATCTAATATTTAATCACAATGATATCTAGTATTATTGACACTTAAAAAGAGGAAATCTAAGCTAATAAAAGAATGTATTCATGTAAAAAGTATCATGAAAAAACTTAAAACAGGTAATTATCTTTTAATTGGATTTTGCAGAAAAAAAACCTATCTGTTTGAAGAATAAGATTTATAAGATATTGGGTAAGGATTCAGAAGAACCAATATACTGCTATCTGGAATTTGAATAAAGAGAACAGTAAAAGATGATGGAGAGATACTCATCAAATAAACACTTTAGAAAGTTTCCTAATCTGAGGAAAGACTTGAAGCCTCAAATCAAAAGAGGTCAGAGAGTACCAGGCTAATTTAGTGAAAATAGACACCCTGCATATCCAGCAGAAAAGATGAGTTGCTTTCAAAGGATATAATGAGGTTCATGTTAGATTTTTTTCTTCTGATCACTAAGGGTCAGAAATCAATAGAGCAACATCAGCAGCTTTGAAGGTAAAAAAGATTAAGGCCTAAGAATTCTATGCCCAGTGAAGTCATCATTTATTTGCAAGGGCAGGAGAAAGTTACTCTCTGACATGCAAGGGCATAAAAATTATACCATGTAAGTAGTCTTCCTGAAAAAATTACTTGAAGATATATCTGGCTAATGGAAACATGCATCAAAATAAATTTTTAAAGACGGGAAGCACAGGTATAAAAAATTGTGATGAGCAGTGAAACCAGAATATAGTAACCCAGAAATAAGGATTGTTAATATAATAAAACAATGAGAATTGTATAAAAGTTTCTAAAAAAAGAGGAAATTTGTAGAAAATCACTATTTATTTGTAACAAAATAAATAATTTCAATAAAAATAGGAAAGAAGCAGTAAAAAGGTGGCAATTTTCAATTGATAATAGCAGTCAGTAATTTATAATTATTTGATACTGATTTTTCAAAATCGTGAAGCATGTGTTTCCAAGACTAAATGCAACTAGCCTCATCTTCTGAGCAAGTTGTTAAGCATATGTATCTCCAAAGTTCATCCCAGATCTTCAGAAAGCAGAATTTAGATATGGGGCCTGGGAAAAACTTATTTTAAAAACTTGCCACAATAATTTGTGTGCAGCTGGCAAGTAAAATTGTATATGTATAGTCTAGCACAGCTCCCAGTTGTTCTGGGAGACAGCTAATGAAATCTCCCTTAAGAGAACTAAAGATTCGTACCCTACTCTGGAACCATTTTTTATCCTTATCTTTTCTGGGCAATTGATAAGGGTAGGGGAAAAAACAAAAACCAACCAACCAAGCAAACAAACCCCCCAAACCTGTGATTGTCCATTGCATTTAAAAGTTCCCAGAAGAGGGACAGCTGGACGGCTCAGTTGATTGAGAGTCAGACTCTTGATAATTGGCTCAGGTCATCCTGGGTCCTGGGATGGAGCCTCATGGGGCTCCCTGATGAGCATGAAGTCTGTTTAAGATTGTCTTTCATTCTCTTTCTCTCTACCCAACTCTCTCCCTCAGCCCCTCCCCTCCTATGTTTGTGCTCTTTCTTACTCTCAAAAACAAAAATAAAAATAAAAAATAAACAACGATGAAACAAAACAAGAAGATAACAATATAGGGGCAAGAACACACAGTGTCTTCAAAAATTCTATGAAAATTTTCTAATTGTTTTCTATTTCTTTTTAAAATGTTACTGGGGTTACTGGGTGACTCAGTTAAACTTCTGACTTTGGCTCAGATCATGATCTCACGGTTCGTGGATCCGAGCCCCACATCGGGCTCTGTGCTGACAG
The DNA here is from genome assembly GCF_006229205.1 of Suricata suricatta. Classification (NCBI taxonomy): domain Eukaryota; kingdom Metazoa; phylum Chordata; class Mammalia; order Carnivora; family Herpestidae; genus Suricata; species Suricata suricatta. The sequence goes on from NC_043700.1 coordinate 165,866,638, forward strand.
CTCAGAGCCTGGAGCCTGCATCGGATTCTCTGTCTTCCTCTCTCTCTCTCTCTGCTCCTCCCCTACTCATGCTTTGTTTCTCTCTGTCTTCATAATAAATAAAAACATAAAAAAAGTTACTGAGAGGAGATTGCCTTTTACGGCCTTAAATGAGGTCAGCAAACAACTTTGGAATGGACATCACTGTTGATCCCATGATGGTGAATAAAATCAAGTCAGAAATTTGTGATTTGTGTTCATAATGGTCAAACTTTTCTGCCCCCGGAGAAATAATACAAGGGGTCAGGGCATTTTCTCCTTTTGAGACTGTTCCCTGGTTGTGGCCTCAGGGATTGGTTATAAATTATGAGTGAAAAGAATTCTAGGTTTGGCCCATGATCGAGTGGACACTGTGGTTTGCCTCTGCAAAGAGTTGACAAAAGGAAATAAATGTTTCTCAGGGAACAAATCATCAGTGCATTTACTGAAATAGATGGAGTTGCTGTAACAAACATATCCAAAAGTCTGGAAAGACTCAAAGCTCTAGAAGCTTTTTGCTCACACAAATGACAATCTAAGAAGGTGCTCTTTGTTGGCGGGCAACTCCACTTGGTGACGCAAACACCAGAATTCTTTGTATCTTATGACTCTGCCATCCTTAGGGCTTCGTCTAGGACATGCAACTGGCAGGATGGAGGAATAGGAATGTCTCCATTGGAAGAACTAAAGAAGCAGTTAGAACTAAGGATGCAGAATTCCTTAAAACATATTTCCTGAAATAGAATTCTTGGCTAGATAACCTCCAATAGATAGCTGACTCTCCCATAGGATAAAAAGCTTAGCTTGTCCATTTTTCAGTATCCTATAACTTCTATCTTATTACACTGAAAAGAGTCCAAGTTGATCCTAGTTCTCTGAAAGGTGTCACCCCAATAGATGTAGACTAAAAATTTATGTAATTAATAAGAAAAAGGAAAGAAAGAAAGGAAAGAATGAATACCTTTTTAAAATGTTTTATTTATTTTTGATACAGAAAAAGACAGAGCATGAGAGGGGAAGGGGCAGAGAGAGAAGGAGACACAGAACCTGAAGCAGGCTCCAGGCTTTGAGCTAGCTGTCAGCACAGAGCCTGACACGAGGCTCGAACCCACAAATGTGAGATTTGACCTGTGCTGAAGTTGGAGGCTTAACCGACTGAGCCACCCAGTGCCCCAAGAATGAATACTTTAACTGAAAAGTAAAGAACCCAAATAGACAAAATAATAAAAATGGAAATAAACAAAAAAAATTCAATTTCACCAGCACAAAATGCAATTGAATTTTCTTTCTCAAATGGATATAATGTTCAACTTAGTATTATCCAATGTTGATTAGATTGTATTATCAATTCTTATTCATTTTTGGCAGATTTTTTAAAGAGAAAGTAGACCTTTTTTTTTGATTACTGAGGAATAACTAAAATATGTATTTACAGATATAAAATCATTTGTACCCTTTAACCAGTAAATTCACTTCTAGCTTGCTATCTTAAGGAAATCAAGAGAATTGGATCATGATTTATGAATAAGGACATTCATTGCAACATTATCTATATGAAATCTTGGTGAAATATTCCATTATAGTAGAAACAACTTAAATGAATCATGTTACAGCCATATGGTAGGCTGTCACTCACTTATTTAATAATACATTTCAAAGAAGTTATATTTGGAAAAATTCTCAGAGTATAATAATTAACTGGAAAAGGTAAACTATAAAACTATATATAAAGATATATATATGTATATATATACATATATATACACACACACACACACACACATATAGACTGTGACATACAGACTATCAATTATGTCTATAGAAAAGCAAGAGAAAAAGAAAAAGTTAATAATCTAAATTAAAACAATACACATTGGAAAAACTGCCTAATAAGATATGCTAAAATATTAAAGGCAGTGTTTACTGTTTTAGTTTTTAATACTATGAGTAAATGTTTTCTTTTATGCATTTCTATATTACCCAGAATATCTAGAGCTAACATATATCACCTTATTATTTAAAAAATTCTGTTCAAGAACAAAATATAGCATTTTATGGAGTCATAGAAAAAGGTTTAAAATAGACTTTAGATCTTCTGTATTCAATGCAATAATCCTTTCCATACTAAATTAAATCGTTGCTGACTAGTGCTAGTCACCAAAAATGTTGGTTTTCAAGTTTGATAATTATTTCTGTATATAAGAGAGAGAGCTGTTAGAAAACCAGTAGACAAAACCAGGAATCTAGCAATTCACTTTATTTTTATGTATTTCAAGTCTCTCTCTCTCCATATTTATATAGAGTGTGTATTTACATATGTGTGTGTATATGTGTACATATAGTTTATTTATTAAAGATAATTATATTTTGCCTCACCAAAGAAATACTTGAGTAAAAATTAAACCTAATAAAGAATTTACATTTAACATTTTAATTAGCAGTTTGGGTACTTGTAAATAAATTTGAGGTCTCTCTCTATCTCTTTCTCTTTCTCTCTCAATTTCCCTTCCTGTTAAGTGAAAACTGTAGTACCTATGTGATAGGAGTGTCTCTTCCTCACTTTTGGAGATGCTGACTTTTTAAAAAAAAAGCCATTTCACAAAATTTCACAAGATGCTTTTAGATAACTCTATTCTATTTGTTTTGAAAAAGTGCCTCTAAACTAATCTATTATAAAGTATGCAGTTTTCCAAAAGCCATAGCTAGTTGCCTAGCAACACTGTTGATTATGTCATATAATGAAAGTAACATGATAAAGTTCCTTTTCCAGGTATTAATTTTTAAACAATTTTCTAACTAAAAGAATATATTTTATGGGTGGAAACTTTTGAGAGATGGGTCTTGTAAAAACAAAATAAGAGAGGGTAAATGCCACACTAATTGAGCGTCATTTTCTTAATGACACAATATTAAAATTCACCTGTAAGGATTTGAGAACTTACCAGGCCCTCAGGCTCTACTTTGTCCTCCCTGAAGCACTCACTGTATTAAGATCCTGCAGTAAAAGGATAAAATTGCATGTCTGTGAAGGGAGCTTAATGGCATTATGACATTTACTGAACACACAGAGTGCTTTAAATGCAACAGCAAATATCTAACTTTGTAAAAGTTCTTATTTTTTTTAAAATGTCAAAACTGTTAGAGCAGGAAAATTTTAAAAGCTAAATTTAAATCCTAGCATGAAAATCAGAACAATCACCACTTGTTTTTTTTAACTCCTTGCTATTTTTTATTCCATTTCAACGAGTTTCTTGAAAAATCCCATGCTCCCTGATTTTTTTTTTTGCTTAAACTTTTTCGTGATATTGACTAATACTAGAGATCACCCAGATCTCCTATTTCCTCTCTGCTTTCTTCCTAAAATTCCACCTGCCTTTTCAGCTTCCCACAATACTCAACTTATTTCGTCCATTGTCTTTGGTGGACGTGGCACCAAAGTGTAGGCGGTGGGGTGGTGGGAGTGGTAGGAGTGTTGGTAAGACATATGGGGAGAGTTCATAAAGGAGGGGAAAGCCTCTCACATGAAAATGCCTTGAACTAGTACATGAAGATACTGCCTTCCTGTCAAGTTTGGGGTTTAGAAGGCTTAGAATTGAAACCTAGGCTACTGTTGAGATTTTTTATTTTTAGCTGATTTTCATTTCTTTGACACTTAGATTCAGTCTGATGTTTTAACCTGCATGCTATAATCTGTAGCTGTGTACAGCCTGTGTATGCCCAAGTATCTCAGCTGGCCTATCCACCACTCTTCATAACAGCTCATTTTTAAGTCCGTCCCATATTACCCTCTGATTATATCAATGGCTTATATCTCTTCTGAGGATATGCAGACTATTGATATACAATTTCTCATTAATTTGGCACTTTTAAAAGAATTCATTGATTTACCATAGAGATCCATAACTGAGTGTGTGTGTGTGTGTGTGTGTGTGTGTGTGTGTTTGCACATGTGCCAGGGAAGTAGTAGCAAGAAAAGCAATTGTATGTGTAGGCAACATTTAAGGAAATATGAGGGTATTCAGAAATCAGGTATCACTGGTATATGTTCTTTACTCTTATGTAACAACATAATGCTTTCCCCCATGTATTTTATGGTGGTAGGATATACCTAACATCAAACATACAATTTAAATTTTTTTTCCATTTGTCCTTCTGTCTTGGTGTTTCCCCATGGCTAATTTAACAAGCAGGCTTTAATTTAACAAGTGCAGTCTAAATGATACGTAGGGAAAGAGAGCATCCTCCTGTCCTCAAGCTTCTCTTGTCTGCCGGCATGCCCATGGTTTCAACTTCCTGCCTTTACTTTAAGACCCCATCCCTAGTTATGCCAACCTTCAGGGAAGAATAACTTCTTAAGTTTCCATATCATTGATACCCTAAGTGTGACAGAACTCAGAGGCAGGGCTTTATGGAGGAGAGGGGCACTGGGGGGACAGGTAAGATGATAATGCTTCAAGATTACAGCAGAAGAGGCAAAAAGTGTTAGTGTGGGGATCACAGTATTTTGTATTATACTGTTTTAAGGTCAGTTTGCTCTTGTGAATGAGTTTTCAATATCCCTGTCTTTTCCACATCTACCTTTGGCCACCATTTTTTTTCAAATGTAAGCTCAAACATTAGTCATTCTTAAGTACACAGTTCAGTGATCTTAATTACATTCATAATATTGTGCAGCCATCCCCACCGCCCATCTCTAGGACTCTTCATCTTGTAAAACTGAAACTGTCCCTGTTAAAGACCTCATTCTCCCTTCCCTGCTCAGCTCCAGGCAACCACCATTCTACCTGCTTTATCGACAATTTTGACTAACTTAAGTTTTAAAATATTATTTCTATTCCTTGTTTTTGTTCCTCAGATTTTCTTTTACCTTTTGCCACTTTCCACAATCCACCCTCTGACCACTTTAGGATAGTACTTATTGTCTTAAGGAAGGAAAGCATGGATTTAAAACAAAAAAGGGAGGGAGTGGAAAGAGTGGGAAACAAAGAATTCTAGGCAAAGACAAGGTATTTGGGGAAAAACATGGTAAAAATGATGACTTTAAGAGCAGACCTTCCTGTCACTGAGATTTATAAAGGTTTCTGGTCTGGGAGTTGGGAAAGAGTTGGAGGTGAAACAAAAACTTTGCAAGTCCTATAGAATTTTTGGTTGGAAGAATAGAGTAGAATCCCCAAGAGTATATGATTTTGTGATATGCTTAGGGAGACAGGATTTTAGACACTTTCAAAGAATTCCCCGAGGAGTACAGAAGCAGAAAAATGAGTCCCAAGCACACAAGAATGGCAAGAATGTTGTAGAACACAGTGCATCTGGGTAGACAGCTGAATAAGATATTTTGTACACAGCAAATAAACTCTATTTATTTACAAATATCAGGGAATCGGGTGTTGGAAAAGGCTATATCGAACACTTTAATTTTTTCACTAAAGCAGAAAAATGTTACCTGTTTACCAGATCGATTAAAAAACTGTAATACCTAAAAAGTTGCAATTGTGAGAAAACAGGTCACACAGAGGATGATTTAACTTATTGACAGATTGCATTGAATAAATATAAAAAAGTTAATTGATCAGTTCAACCATCTCCATTGTATACTTTGCCATTGTAGAAAGCATCTAGATTTTAGAAACAGCTTTAAGGAAGAAGATGAATAACACCAAAAATAATGAGATTAATATCAGCCAAATGGTAAAGTGAGGCTTCATGTTAGAAGTTAAATTCAGAGATAAAAATGAAATTATACTTACTGTCCACCTGTGTTTTTTACAGAGCATTCTAAGTGTTACACTTACATAGATCCACCTTCTTAAACTTTACTTCTTGGTTTATATGGGAACTTCAGGGGTGCTTAGGGCCAATTCCGGTCATTGTTTTCAGTAGTTTACTATAGAGTAGTTTCGTCACAACTGGAGATGATCCATCATTCACCTATATCTTCCCAGGTTCTACTGCATCAAGCATTCACTCCGAGCTGTCACACTAACCGCAGTCTTGTAACTCCTCTTGTGTTACTAATTGTCAAATATAATTCCTGGGGGGGGCTGTGAAGTTCTGTGAAAGCAATTATGCCATTTGGAGCTGCTAGAAACCAAAATATTTCAAAAATCTGGGGGAGAGATTTTTAAATAAGAATCAGGAGAGCTTTATCAAAATTTTCTCCCACCTAAAGGATCTGATGTAATATTTAAGTGTAGTTAGAGAGACAGAGAAGTTTGTAAAAATTTTGTGAAGCTCCCTTTACTTAGTTCATGGTTCATTCTTATTAATACTATTTCTAATGTGTCGATAATGCATTTGAGGAGATAAACAATCTCCTCAAGAGAATGATTGTTAATTCATTCTATAAATATTTATTTTGAACTTCCTCCATGTAAAGCACTATCCTAAGGGTTGAAAATATAAGTATGATGAGAGTATAAAAAGTCCTTGCTGCCATTGTCTTATAAGAGTAGTGCAGAGAAAACAAAGAAAGAAAGAAAGAACTGTTAAGGGACAATAATGTTTAGTGTTATATACCACGTTATGTATAACACTATGCTATAGTGTTTTACGTACATACACAGTGTCGTGTTGTGTTATATATAATACTGTGTTATAGTGTTTTATATACATAGTGTCATGCTATGTTATGTTATGCATAACACTATGTTATAGTGTTTTATTCACATATGTTGAGTCATATGCATACACACACATACATACACACACACACACACACACACATACACACATATATATGGAGAAGGACAAAGTAAAAACAAATAGTAGAGCATCCCCTTAAAGGGTGGTCAGGAAAAGCATCTGAGAGTTGATACTTTACTGATATTTGTAGGAAATTGGGGCCCAAGCCACATAAATATGCTGGGAAAAGCATTCTGGGAGGAAAAATCAGTACGTGTAAAATCCAAGATATGCAACATATCCAAGCTTGTTGAAGCAATGGCAGTAACCTGAACCAGAGACTCTGGTGTAAATTGTGGGGAAGCAGAGAGGGAGAACTCACTAGTAAAGGGGACTAGATCATGTAAAACTTTAAAAAATTTTTGGCTTTTTCTGTGAGTGAGATGGCAAACCCTGAAGAGTTTCAAGCAAGGAGGGAATATGATATGATTTAAATTTTACAATATTTGAGGCCTAAAGGAGACAAGGACAGAATCGAGGAGACTAGTTAGGAAGGTATGTGTAACAAAGCGGGGAAGAGTTTATGTTGTCTTGGGCCAAAGTGGAAGTGAGAGGTGTCCTTTGGTGTGGCTATTTTAACTTTACTTACACATTTATTTATTATTGAGAGACAGAGACAGAGAGAAAGACACAGAATCTGAAGCAGGCTCCAGGCTCTGAGCTGCCAGCACAGGGCTCCACATGGGGCTTGAACCCACAACCTGTGAAATAATGTCCTGAGCCAAAGTTGGATGCTCAATGGATTGAGCCACCCAGGGTGCTCCCCTGCAACTATTTAGAGTAAAGCAAACAGAATTTACTGATATAATGGAGATTAGATGTTGTAGAGAGAGGAGAATTTTGCCTAGACAAGTAGATACATGAAGCTGCCATTTACTGGGATGGGGAAGACTTGAGAGATGGATTGTAGCAAAGGTTCAATTGTTTTGTGCACATACTAAATTTGAGAATTATAATCATGAATATTATATATTAAGGAGAAGAGAAGAAGGGAGCAGACTTCAGGAGACAGACCTTGTTTGAAGATACAAATTTGACTATTTCAAAGCATTGAATTGGTAGTTAAATGTAAGGGACTAAATAAAATAAGATCACATGAGAGTCTAGTGTAAATAAAGAAGATGTCTGAAGTCTAATTCCTGGTCTATTACATGGAAATCAGAATAAAGATGAGGGCACAAGAAGGGAAGTAAGAAGCAGCAGCCAGTGAGATGAAAAAAAAAAGTGCTGAAGGAGAATTGTTTCCCAGAAATCAATAGAGAAAAAAAGCAATATAACATATTGGGGTGATTAAATATAGATGCTAAATTAAGGGAGAAGTGGGTTAAAAACTGAACACTGAATTTAACCAACAGGGATGTTATGGGTGACCTTGATAATAGCAATTCTAGGTGCTGGAGATAAAAATCTTAATTGGTGTGGTTTTATGAAAAAAATGAGAAGAATAGAACTGGATGAGTTTTACTATGAAAGGAAACAGAAGATTGAAAAAGTAGGTGAAGGAGAATGAAGGATAAAGAAAACTCATTTTTCAGGTGTGAAGTAATTTGTATTTAATTAATATTATGATATATACTAAATATAATTTATAATATGTATATATTTATATATGTTTATATTTAATGGCATATATATTGATAATATGTGTATAATTTATAATGTGTGTGTATATACATATGCACATTTTTAACGTTTTTATCAGGTGGAAGGGGAAAAGTATGATTCATGATCCATTAGTGACATTGAATAGGGCAGGAATATGGATGATTTGGTGAATTGATTTAGGTAGGAGAATGAAAGTTCCAACAAAGAGGGAAGGAAGAGGAAGTCTGGGCACATGTGCAAGCAGGCTGATGGGTTTGGTGGTGGGAGGATGTGGCAGCTTTCTATCAATAGCTTAACTTGCTCATGAAGTAAGAAAAAGATTATCAGGTGAAATTTAGGAAGAAGGAAGGAGTGTTGGATGAGAGAATAGAGTTTCAGAGAGTCACCTCAGTAAGTAGGAGAATGTTCTGATCAGAGAAATGAAGTAGTATTTGGGCTAGCACTGAGACTGAGAACTCATTTGCTATTTCACAATATAAAATTTGATTTCAAAAATATAAGAAGATATAATGTAACATGATGTTTTAATTTTTTTTAAGTTTAATTTTTCTTTGAGATGCGGTTAATTGCTCAGTTCCAACAGCAAGTAAGCAGACAGGAAGACCAACCAAACCAGTGTCTTTGAGGGAGAGATAGGTGAGGAGTTGATGCGTATTATTCGTTGAGACAGTCTAAATTGTTGTGAAAATGGATTCTGAATGTAATGGTTCAACATAAAATAGATTTATTTCTTACAGACATATCAGGTTGGTGGGTATCTTTTCCCCAAGTGATTTAGGAACCCATATTGCCCTTTTGTAGCTTTGCTATGCCCTATAACATTAACTTAAAAAGTTTTCTAGAAGATCTAAAATAGATGTCCAATTTTAGAAAGTATTCTGGCAGCAGCACACATCACATCTACTCACATTCTATTGGGGAGAACTAATCTTATGACTACACCTGTTTCCAGCATGCCTGGGGACGGTAAGTCCTGACTGGATACCATCTTTTTAGTTATCTACTTATTTCTTTAGAAGGGTAGAATTAAGTTTTGGTTGACTTCTAGCTGTCTTTGCCATATTGGTTATAATGATGGGTATGGAATTTAACTAGGTATGGAGAGAAGTGGAATGTGAAAGGTTATTGAACAATATACATGGACTGGAGAACCTGATACTGGTAGAAGAATTGTTGAAATTGAACTACTTACTAGAGGTATTGAGCCAGAAAGATAGGAGGTAGTGGTCCGTAAGTAGGTTACTTGAAAGAGTAAAGAAAATTCACCAGCTGGCTACCAATTTGGATGACTCGCAAAGCTAGTGTTGAGTAAACATAGAATAACTCAACATCAGAATAATTCAGATATTGAATTCTTCCACTGAAAATGTGTTTAGAACAAATTGCTTATTTTCTCTGAATTTTTATTTTGTCTTATAAAATAAAAATATTAAAACATTCTATTTGACTATTAGAAAATTAAATGAGAGTGTACAGATGATAAGGCCTATAAAGTATGTACTTTCTCTAGCTCAATTTCAGAACACTGTTGACTACCATGAATTTGGAATACTTAGAAGTATGAGGGTAAAATCAGAGTTGCTTCTGACGTGTCACGTATCTCCCCTGAAAGAACACAAAATGACTTTTCAAAAAAGATGTCAGAATACTAACATAGCGAAGGAGGAGTAAAGACTGGGGTAGGATAAAATTATGCTGTTGTATAATGTTACAGTGCAGAATTATGTCCCACTTTCTTAAAAAGGGTAATTCATTCTCAAATTCTGCATTTTCTCCTCAGGTCTACTATACCAATGATATATTCAAATGAAGGTTAAAGTATTGTTATAGTCAATGTTTTTTCCTATTTGTCACAAGACTGGTAAGCTTGTTCTAAATTAGAATGAATATTTTCCTAGTCATGATATATAGTAGAGAAAATGTGAATCTAAATTTGGGCCACAGTAAGAAATAAAACTACCAAAAATGTAATTATGTCTTCTCCATTGATAAGAAGAAAGAAAATAAATGAATGATGTTTGAAATCTCTCTTTCACTTTTCTTATTCTCCATTATCCCCATGAGGGATTTGTACACTATGATAATTAAAAAAAAAAAAAAAAAGCAAAACCAAAAACAAAGACACCTAGAGAAGTTTGGAAGATCAGGAGGCTATCAGGACTTCCACTGCAGAAGATAGAATTTAGGGCACAAGATAACAAAATTTGCAGAGGAGAAATGAACAGAGAAAAACATTTGAGAGTTTATGAGGGCTTGACTGGTTTTTGAAAAGAGATTTTTGAGGAGTTTTAAAAGACATGAGAGAGACTTTTGAGAATATATAAACATTCGTGGCCTGTTGCCTTGGTCTGGACTACTATAACAAAGTACGATAGACCAGGTGGCTATTACAAAAAATTATTTCTCACAGTTTTGGAAGCTCCATGTGTGAGATCAGGATGTCACATGGTTGAGTTCTGCTGAGAACCTTCTTTGGGTTGCAGACTTCCTACTTCTCATTGTTCCACCCAAATAGGCAAAGGTAGAAGGCAAGCTCTCTTGTGACTTTTATAAGGGTACTAGTCCTATTCATGAGGGCTCCACCTTCACAACCTTATCTAATCCTAATTACCTCCCCAAAGCCCCACTTCTTTATACTATTACATGGGGGGACAGGGTTTCAACAGATGGATTTGAGGAAGACACATTCAGTCCATAGTGTGTGAATATTGAAGTAGTGATATAGGGCACCTGGGTGGCTCAGTCAGTAAAGCATAATACTCTTGATTTTGGCACAGGTCATGATCTCACTGTTGTGAGACTGAAATCTATGTTGAGCTTCATGCTAGGCATGGAATCTGCTTAAGATCCTCTCTCTCTCTCTCTCTCTCTCTCTCTCTCTCTCTCTCTCTCTCTCTCTCTCCCTCTCTCTCTCTCTCTTTCCCTCTGTCCCTCCCCACTCATATGCACACACTGTGTCTCAAAAAAAAAAAAGCAATTAAAATGTTTAATACTAGCAGAAAGTGAAAGACAGCAACGGAAATTGAGAATGGTAGGCAGAGAGTTATATTTAGGAGAGAGAATTGGCCTGGAAGCCCATGATTGGTCCTGGTTTGTTAGGGAAAAGGGAGCACCCGCCTTCCTCTGTCCGAAATGCCCTCCCCATTCAATCTTTTCCCACTGTTTTCCTTCATGCTCTTTTTGGTCTTCAGATAGAAGCGCAGTCACTACTTCCTCAATAAATCATTCCCAGATGGCATCACAGAATGTGTGTCACAGAATACCATTGATGTCCTTGTCCAGAATAGCCACTGCCTTTATTTCATTAAAATCTATCTATCCCATTAGACTGTAAGCGACCTGAGAAGAGAGGCTGATTTTATTCTGCTTAATACCTCACACACACTTGGTAGACAAAGCATGTTCAATAAAAATTTAGTCAGAAAATTACTCCAGGACATCTTGGTATATTCTTGGTAAGAACTTAGTGTACCCATTACTTGGATAGTGTTGTCACTCACTGGGATAGGGGACAGACAGCTGGAAGAAAGGACTTGGGTTCACTAGTTTTGGTGTTGAGTTTACAATGAATGTGGGTCTTGTCACTGGAGATGTTGAGGAAATCTTTGGGTATTGTGGAGGTTGAACAGTACATGCCAAAAAAATACGGGTTTAAAATTCATTCATTTGGAGAAAGATCTAGGGGGAAAAACCCCTGAAAAGCGTAGCTAGAGAGTTAGGAGAAAAGTCAGAAGAAGACATTTTCAGAGAAGCAAAACTGACAAGGGAGCAGAAAACATAGCCAACATTCTTTCATTCATGGAAGGAGCTGAAGAGTAGACTGTGTGGAAGTTGTAGTCTCTTAATACTCAGTCTGTTACTTAGCTGCATAGCAGCATTAATGCTTAATCAGAGGCTCCAACACATGGAGAAATTACTTCTCCTGTTTTTATTCATATTTATGAGAATCTGTACCTTATAATTTTGCCAGATATGAAATAGCCACAGGCCTTAGTGACCAATCATTTAAATGTATATTTGAGCCAAATGAAACCTTGAGAAATCTGGACTCTACAAAATGTTACCTTAGAATATTTTTGCATACATTATGGACAGAAATGGTTTTAGGCTAATTTGTATAACTTACCAGTGTAATACAATGCAATTTATTAGGTTCAAAGCCAGTGAATTTTTTTCCCTCTTTCAGAAACCTACAAATGACAGGGTGGTGAATTTGGATAATACATTTTTTAAAATGATGTAGCTAACCTTTGTGTTTTATTTTTGTTAAAGTATTAAAAACTGTACCTCTCTCTTTTTTAAATTGAGATACAATTAGCATGTAATATTGTTTAATTGTGAGTTAAACTAACTAAAAAATATTTCTTTATGATTGTCTAAGCAAAATTTTATTTCTCATGCAGCATTTTAGACATTCATCAGAGACCAAGCTAGCTCTGACCAGGAAGGGTTATGCTTTAGAAACTAACATTTACATAGCACTTCTCATTTGAAAAGCCATTGAGGACATAAATTAATCTTTACAACACTGCTGAGAAGTAGTTAATGACAGGAAGGGTGATCATTACTCCCATATTACAGATGAGTAAAACTACACTGCAAATTTAGTGACCAAATTAAAATTATTACTCATGTGGCAAATCATTCATGGCTATCCCCATCTGATATTTCATGCTTCAAGTTTTTTAATGCATAATCATCTCTTGGATGAATAACTGCATTGCTCTCAGGTCTTTAAGAGAAAAAATACTAAAGTAATAAGGCAAGACACATAGAGTTTTGGTCAGTACATGATGGAATATACTTACTCGCTACTGCATTCACAGTGGGAGAGAACACTCACACATCACTGACACACTTCATCACTTCCCATACAGACATCATATTCAATTAAGTAGACAGCTCTCTGGCAACAGGCTTGACATGCTCACCTAGGGAATGTCACAACCTCACCCCAAATCAATATTCAAGTTATGATGGACTGACAGCATTCACAGATGAATGAGTGTCCCTTGATTTTTACCTACTTTTGCTGCAGAACAGAGAAAAGTGCTCAAAGCATGAACAAACAAACTTAATTAAGCTTAAGGGATATGGTTGAGTAATATAAATCCGGAGCAAACAGAGTCATGGAGCATTAAAAGAGCTTAATGAAATTCTGATCAACAGGAAATAAAATGAAGAGCTCCTTCAAATTTTTCAATAAAGTTGATTTTTGGTGATTTAGGAAGGCAAATGTTCACTTATAAGCAGTTACTTTTGAGAAGTAATTTTCTACACTCCTTAGACTGATGCATATCTTGAGAATTTCTATACTTCCTAATATATTTGACAAATTGCCAACAGTTTCCCTTTCTTCTTTGATCTATAAAATGATTCATAACAGGCTCCATAAATGGAAGGAAAAAACATTTTAAAACTTTAGAGGAAAAGCAAAAGAAGTAGCGTTATCAGAAAACACAAGTGCCAGCCTCAGATATTTTGACAGATGCCATTTTCTGAGCCAGCTTTTCTTATGTGGAAAGATATTTCTTCTGATAGAGTTGGGTTCATCTAACTCACCTTCTCTCTGATCCATTGTTTTATTCTCTGACTTTTCCTTTTAGACTTTAATCTTCTTGTCAGTGTTACATTAGGTACTTCTTTGGGTTAAGATAGCTATGAACTAAATTAAGTGGCAAAGGTCAAGACATCCATGAACTAATTTAAATTACAAATGATATCATTAATTTATAACTTAGTGCAAGTTGACACATGAGTCAGCCCTTCTGAACAGGGCACATGGTAAGGAAATTTTACTGGGAGAAAAAAGATTAAGACAGTGAACTATGACACCTAGTTTGAGAAATGGTCATTTTTTTTTTTTTTTCTGTTCAGGTATTGTGCTGTCTCTAATTTTAGATTACAGTGCTGACTTTGTGTCTGTGTATTTGGGGAGGTGGGAAGAAAGGGAGAGGAAGAGAGAGGGAGGATAGAGAGATTGAAAAACATAAAGATTCATTTCTATACAATTTTAGCCATAAGAGAAAAACATAAATAATAAAAAATAAAATTGTGTTCACATTCATCTACAGATATATACTTTTCCTTCCTTTGGATGGCTTTCTTTTTAGAAGGGAAATAAAGGATAAACATCATTTAACATATGAAAACCTATAAAAACAAAAACTAGAAAAACTGAGAAAAACTTAGATGTCTAGAAGTTCCTCTAATATAATTCAAAGTCAAGAAGTTAAAAACAAAAGAAGACAAAGAAGGCAATGAGACATCTAAATAATGTTACAGAGGTTCATGCTGACTGATATGCATTCATCCACAAACATTCTCTTATATATAGAAATTTGAAAGGAAAAGCATAACAGGGATTCTGATTTTAAGGGTATTTTAGTGATGATTCTACGTTGCCAACAAAAGCTTAAGCCCTTCCATCCCATATTTTTTATATTGTTCTTTATTTTTCTTAGTTTTATGTATTCATTGATTCAGTAAATATTGTGTGCATATAATAAATATACCAGGCATAACTCTGGGCACAGAGGTTACAAATATTTTCTTATACAGAGGTGGGGAGATTCACAGATTGTAATTTAGGTAGGCTTATATTTTGAAAGCTTAGAATAAATATTTTTGTTATTTTCCATGTTTATTTATTACTAGCTTTGAATATTTGAATAGGTTACTCAATATTTTCATGCTTAGATTTTTCTTTCACAAAATAAGGAAATAAAAGGAAATTCTTCAACATCTAGTCAGTGCCTGATGCATAATAGGCATGTGACATACATAGATTAGTGTCATTTAGTGTCAAAGATAAATATTTCAGCCATTCTGGAATGTACCTACTTAAACCCTGTCTAACCCCAAAGATCTTGTATACCTAAGTTTTATTATAATTATTTTTTTTTTTACCTATTGCCAGTTTATTTCTGTTTTCTTTCATCCTTGTGAAGAGTTTCAAACATTAGGCATTCTGAAATTCAAAGATAATAGGAAATCCAAGTAGAAGTGTTTCAAGGTGTCTTGACACCTTAACAATCCAAACTATTTTCTATGAGCTCATGAATTCGCTGTAGAGTTTCCCAAATTCTCTATTTTTTATTATCTTTAGAAAGAACCTGTGCATCTAAAATTTCTGGCTTTCATGCAAATGTGAGCTGTTTATTTCAATTCTGATCTTTTCCTTTTTACTTGGAAAAGAGAGCAGCAACAAACACATCAACTTCTGCCATAAAAATATTGATTTGGATTCTTTATGATACATATTGTTACTTCTAGAACTATTACATTCGCTCACTAATTCCCAGAAGCAAATTTTCCTATCTTTTTAGAAACACAGAGAGCCATCCACAATGTCACCCAGAGCTGCAATTGTAATTATGGGTAAAAAATTCATGGCTTCAAACCAGTTAGATATGTTTGAAGATAAACACAGACATAAACGCGGCACAGTATTAGCGCAATGCCCTGTCCCCCGAGTGCTGCCAAACATCTGTGTTGGAAAGAAAAAAGCAAATGCACGAGCAGGCCCCGGTTTCTCCCTCTCTGCACGTGTGTTCCAAGATGACACACCAGGGCATATGCGAACAAATAATGAGAGAACGTTGTGATCAGCACGAGTCATTACCCAAATCTCATGTGGGTTCCTGGTGATAGTTTCATTGTCAATTTGTGACTCACTTGCTCTGTGGTCTTGAACAGAAAACAAACTTAAATCAGAGTAAAAGATAATATTAGTTTATTTCTAGGTACTCGATGGAAACTTGTCCAGGATTTTTCTAGTTCCAATTTCTTGAAATAGTGAAGATTGATATCAATCCCATTTATAGTGGAGCCCACTTCTTTGTTAATTCTAGCTGCACAGTATCATGTTTCCAGATATATTCCCCCATTAATACTATTTGCATATCACAGACTTGAGTCACACAAAGTTCTGGACTTAGGTCTTTCACATATAAGTGCTGATCGTGTGATGGGGGAAACACATGTATTCACTGAATCCATGCTAAGGGATTGTATTGAATCAAAGTGAATATAATGTCCTTCATGGTGAGTTAAAGTAAACATTGATTCATTCACATTTGTTATATGATAAACTGTGCTAAGTGCTAGGATATAATGAGAAGCAAAAAATCAACAAGATTTCTACCTGGTGCAGGTTAAGATCTTGAAGGGAAGAAAATTTTAATTATATAACTTAAAAACTACATCTTTGAGTCAGTGCTAAGAAATGAGAGGTAGTAGTACTACTAACTGCAGAGGGGAGGGAAGAGCAGTTTATGTGGGAGAACTGGAGAGAGATTGCATGACTACAGTGCACAGCCTGAAGGAGGAATATAGCTGTAAATGAGGCTAGGGGGATACTTAGGAAGCCAACTATGTACAATATTTTGTTGTGAGAGAAATGGGGAAGCATGAAGGAAACAACACTGTGGCTGGAGAACTGATTCAAAGGAATCTGTGTAGATGAAGATGAACAAGTGTGTAGTTAAGTACACTGGCCCTACTCAGAGAGGTCTGGGTCTTTGTCCTTGGCTCCTGGCAGGTAACCTCTAATCCCCTAGAATTTCCTGGGAGATAGCACTCTCTTCTTATTCATAGTGAGCTCCACCGATGATATCTGATAGCTTATTCTAATCATGGAAGGAGCCTATGATCAGCTCCTTGGGCCACAATAAAACAGCCTGACCTCCAGAGAGGAATGAGGAGTGTCAACTACAGGGACAATCAATCAATCATGCCTGATAAGGAGCTTCCTGGATTGTTAATACTCTGCCAATTGTCCATATTGATACTAAGAGGGTAACACGTTCTGTGGGGAATGAGTGTCAGTCCCCTATGTGTCTTTTCCTTTGGCTGCTTTTCTGTATCCTTTCCTCAACATAAACATAACTATGAGTACAATAAGTTGAGTTCTGTGAATTTTTTCTAGTGAATTATCAAATCTGAGGATGATTTTGAGAAACTCTGATGGTTGGTTATATGTGAATGTAGTTGAGTCAGGGCACACAGATATTTAATCAAACATTATCCTAGATGTTCCTGTGAAGATGTTTCTTGGAGGAAATTAACATTGAAACCAGTGGATTTTGAGTAAAGACTATTACCCACCAGTTTGTGGGTGAGCTTCATCCAATCACTTGAAGGTACTAATAGAACAAAGACTGAACTCCCCTGAGTTTAAGGTCTCTTAACAGATTTCCCTTGGACTCCAGCTGCAACTCCCCGCCCAGTTACCCAACCTACTGGCCAATCCTAAGATTTGGGACTTACCATGCCTCCACAGTTGCATGAATCAATTCCTTTAAAAAATCTCTCTCTCTCTCTCCCCCCCCACCCCACACACACATCCTATCGGTCCCTTCTCTCTAAAAAACTCTGACTCACATAATTTCTAAACTTGCAATTAATATCAGAAGTGAGGATGATCTGTGTGGACTCTACCTTCTAACTTTGTAGTTGGACCCTAACATCTTGTAGGAAGGTTCAGAAGTTTTTGGCAGACTTCACAGCCTGGATCACGTAATCTTGTGCCTTGGCTAACCCTGAATAGCAAGAAGAACTCTTACAGTCTTGGAAAACATGTGTGTGTTTTTTTTTAATAACTGGGAAGAAATAGATGGATTAAGAGCTATTTGTTAAATAAAATCCATGAGAATTAGTGAGGGTGCTAAAGAACAAAATTTGATGTTGACTAGGTTAGGGAGCGTACACATGTTCTCATAGGATCATTAAGGGAGTTTACATTTTGCAAGGAATAAAATCTTCTTGGATAAATGAAGTTTAAAAATTGTGTTGGCCCATAGGAAACTTGAAAAAAAAACAATCCTATTGATGGAGAGATCACTTTAACTTCAAGAACTTACAGAAGAACAAAGTACAGCCAACAGCAAAACCCCTCATCATTTCTTTATTGTTTTATTCATACCCATTTTTCCCAGCAAGCTAGAGAACTAGTTCACTTTACCTGAGTCAGGATGAGCCAAACATCATGAGAACAGACTTTCCAATTTGAGGCAGTTCCAAACAATGCTGGCTAGAGGAAAACCACCAAGAACAAGCAACGGGTCTGTAAAATTTGTGAGGCATTCAAAAGAACAAACACTGACATTTGTATTTTCCTTGGGAATGCCCCAAACAGAGATGTTTAAAAGTTTAAAGATTGTGGAGAGTAAGAGGAGGAATGATAGAGATAAAGAATTTGGAAGTTCAAGTAAAATATTCCCTGTGGGTGTAGGGACCATCCTCTAACCTTCTACTCTATTCCAGTTGTCCAAGCAAGGAGGCTTTTTGAAATGTGCCTGGTGGGACCAGGGATACATACTCTGATTCTCTCCCTCTGTCTCACTATACTTAGTAAGGAGCTGCTTAAATCCTCTTCAAAGGAGAATTATTTTCTGGCAATAATTGGGAAAAATGGAAAAGTGATAGTCTCTTCCTCTTGGACACAGGCAGGTTCTGGTAGCATCATTTTTATGGACTGCGTGTCATGAAACATCTTTTTTTTCTCATGGAACATTATTTTTTATGTTTATTTATTTATTTATTTAGAGAGTGGGGGAGGGGCAGAAAGAGAAAGGGAGAGAAAGAATCTCAAGTAGGCTCAGAGCCCAGCCCCAGGCTCGGTCTCACAAACCATGCAATCATGACCTGGGCTGAAACTAAGAGCTGGACACTTAACTGACTGAGCCACCCAGGTGACATATGGAGCATTCTAATTAAAGAAATAATATGGGAAGTTATTCAACTCTGTATAACTTGTATATATAGTGACGCATTGTATGAGCCAAGGAAAGAATTGGGTTACCACATTCATTATGATTGCTTTTTTCTTTCAGTTTAGGCAAGCTACTATTTATTTTTTTTAAAGTTTATTTATTTTGAAAGAGAGAGCGAGAGAGATCTGTGAGATCATGACAGAAGGTGAAATCAAGAGTCCAACACTTAACCAACTGAGTCACCCAGGAGCCCTAGGCAAACTTTTAGCCTTCAAGTATTTTGATGATAAAAGACAATAAGAGAGTTCTGATTCTACTATAATTGACAAGAAGTTATTGCCTTCTTGAATTGGTATATTCACTCATTTTGGAGATAAAGAAAGAAAGGTGTCAAGACATTGCTGATGAGGGCAAAATAGTTTTATGTTAATAATAATAATGTGAAAAAAGTTCTGAAGTGAGAGCCAAGAGACAGAATTTTAATCTTATTTGTTTATATCATCCAACAATGACACTAGTAATGGAGATCATTGATACTACAGAAAATTCCATAGCTAGACCCCCAACCTCAGACCAGGACACAAACCTGTCTGACCCCTTTTCCACAGAACCTAGAGAATTTTCATATAACCATATCAACTTTATTTCATACAAGAATATCTCTTAAAAGAACAATTACAGTGTGTAAATTGAGTCCAAAATACAGGTACATGTATATAGTCCTTGTCCTAAGTAACTTAAATGATGAGAGGAGATTTTCTGTAGGTTAGGTTTGAAAACTATTTCTGAAGCACAAATTCTAATCATTCATGTATCAAGTAAGTTTGTAATGGCAGGCATTGAAGACAAAGAGACTTTTAAATGTGTCCAAATTCAGTTATAATATATTGCACATGTTTTATTATTTTAAAATTGTTGAGGCACCTGGGTGGCTCAAGTCGTTTAAGGGTCTGATTTCAGCTAAGGTCATGATCTCACAGTTGGTGAGTCCAAGCCCCACATTGGACCCTGTGCTGACAGCTCAGAGTCTGGGGCCTGCTTTGGATTCTGTGTCTGCCTCTCTCTCTGCCTGTCCTCGCTCATTCTCTGTCTCTCAAAAATAAACAAACATTTTAAAAAATAAAATAGTTTGCCAGTTGAAGATTACATGGGTTATACTATTTACTCTGCTTAATGTGTATTTCCAAAATTTCACCAACACATGTAATAAGTAGATACCTTGTTCTTGTACAACTCTATTGACTGCATGTTCCATTAATGCAGTACATATATTCCTGGACTTATTGTGGAAAATGATGGAGCCTCAGGTGTCTAGGGTAAATACCAAATTATATTTAGAGTTACTTTTATCCTTATTTTTATGTAGACTTTCCATGAGGAAGTATTATAATGACCCACCTGTTTCTTTAAACTTAATATATTTTATGTAAAAATAAGGAATTGATTGTCATATCAGCAGGGAGATTAGTATTGTTGGTTCATTTTAAGGCTATATCTCTTATTGAATCATTTTGGGATTCTTATAACTTAACAGCTCAAAGGTATTATATACTTTTCATAAATGGAGGTCTATTTACCCTGGAAAACTTAGGAACTTTTAATGGAGAACATTTTGAATTTGTTTAAGCTTTTTGGAATTCAAAATGTGCCTATATAAGTCAATTATTTAAAATGTTCTGTGACTAGCTCTTATCCAATAGAAGTGTGTTAAGGTTGCATTGCCATTAAACTGAAGATTTAAATTTGGCCACTGTGAATTTGTCAGGTTTGGGGGAAATGTGACTGAATTAGAGTAATGACTTTAAGGTCTTCTAAAGATAGGAATCAGTCTCTCTTGCTCTTTCAGTATGCACCATGATCTCTGTCTGCACAAGCTGGCCACCAACTGGTGTCAGAGGATTAGCTTATTCTATAAAACCAGTACTGTGTGAAACTGGGGCATGCAGTATTAGTGCCGTGATGTTCACCAAGCAGAAAAGGGGAATACTTCAAAGCACATGTATTAGGTTCAGAGTCTGAAGGCATTAGCAAATACAATCAGTAGTTCTGCCTTTCCCCTCCCTTTAAAAAGTATTTAGCTAATTGAAAAGCAATAAACAAATATTAGTTACTGTTACTCATAGATCTTAATTTCTAGAATGTTGCCAATAACATACACTGCTCATACATATTCTGTGGGGGCAGTTGTAAGGTTAGCACTAACTTAATACCTCTAGTGGATGAGAAAACTATCCCAGAGAGCTTATGAAACTACCTGAATGAAGTTCATATTGCCAGTCAGTAGAACATGAGATGAGAGCCAGGCTTTCCGACTCTTATTTCAGAACTACCTTCTTATTATCACTAATCCTGATTTTTAAAAATATTAATTATTGAGCTAAGTCTCTACTCTTATTGTGAAAAGCTGCCTCAGTTCCATACTTTCCAGCCTGTCTATGTATAACAATGATAATGTCAAAAGAGCCAATGATATTTTGAAGTCCTACTGTGTTTCAGGTCAGTAATGAGCAAACTCAGGCAGAGAGGCAGGGAGAAACTCCATGATTCCTAAGGTCATAGGTCACAAAGACAGGACTAGAGTGGGTTTTGTTGACCTTGCCACCCTGATAAAAATTACAATTGAGCCTAAGCAGTGTCAGCACTATTGGAAAGAAAGAGTAAAATTGGGAAGTATGTCATTCCTGAGTGGGTTCAGTGAGGCTTTGGCCCCAAGGACTTGCAAGTAAGGGAGCATGAAGATTGCCTTTTCTGAGGAGCCACCTTCTGTTTTGCTCAACTCAGTCTTATTCGTTCTGTCCCTTAAAAAAAAAAAAAAAGGAGACATCTTACCTAAGACATGCATAATTAAAGACAAAGATGATGATTCCATTTCTCTTCACTAGTGATTAGATAAGTGGTGGCTGTGTGAACCAAGTCTAGCCAACAAGATATAAGGGCAAATTTCTGGGGAAAATTACCATATGTAGCAAAAGAGAAATAGAAATATAAAATTCTCTGACCCTTTTCTTCTTGGCTTTGAACTTACATGTGTAATGATGTGATGTTTGGAAATACAATAGTCTTCTTTGACCATTAGAGAAAATTAGGAGACTCTTGAAGAAGTTTAACTAGTGCCTTAATATTATTGAGCGGCTGAATGAGCTCTGACATTTCTATGTCTAAGGAAATTTTTTTATGAGAAAAATAATTATATTTTGCATCAGCCACTTTTAGGAAGGCAATGTGTTACTTGTAGCTAAAAGCTTCCATAATGGATGTTGGTTCCCATTAGTCTCTCTTTGCCTTGAGATCCAGTCTCTGCCTTTACCTGTCTTACTGTGTGCCCTGGACAGCTGACTCCTGTGGCCTACATCACCTGAATCTCTTTGTTTTCTGGTTTCTGGCTTGAAACAGCTACCAGGAGACTCTTAGAGATCAGAGTGTTTTTTCTATCTCTGGGTTTCTGCTCAGTGTAATTGTGACCGTGCTGTGCTCCTTAAGGTGGTGGCTTCTGTCTGGTAGCCTTTGTTTTATGGCTAAAGCTCTCAACAAGGCTTATTGACCAATTGTCTTCTCTTTCTCTTTCAGGGAGAAAGATACCAGCTTCTTGCTGTTGATTACTCCTACAGGTCTCAACTTCTTGTGGGTTCCTTTAGTCTCACCCATATCTCAATAAACAGTTTATTCATTAAAAGTTTTCATCTGAGACTGTTAACT
The DNA here is from genome assembly GCF_006229205.1 of Suricata suricatta. NCBI lineage: Eukaryota > Metazoa > Chordata > Mammalia > Carnivora > Herpestidae > Suricata > Suricata suricatta. The sequence goes on from NC_043700.1 coordinate 165,889,353, forward strand.
CTTTCCATGTGGAACCTTGAATGATACATATACCTTCTAAAGGTTTTTAAAAATGAATCTGAACAGAGATATGACATTTACTTTTAAAAGCAGAATAATTCTAGACCAACATAAGGTGTTTATAATTAGAGTGGAAGTCTTACCCTCTGTATTTATTTGGTAGGACTGTGGCCAGAACACCACACACTGGGTGGCTTAAACACCATTAATTTGTTGTCTCACAGCTCTGGAGGCTAAAAATCCAATATGGAGGTGTCATCGGGGTTTGTTCCTTCTGAGAATTGTGTAGGAGAATCTTTTCTATGCCTTCTGGTGATTTGCTGGCAATCTGTGGTGTTCCTTTGCTTGTGAATGACATTATACTGACCTCTGCCTGCATCTTCTCCTGGTGAACGTCCCTGTGTTCAAATTTGTTTTCTGGTAAGAAGTCAGTCATACTGAATTAAAGACCCAGCATGCTCCAATATGACCGCAACTAAGTTAATTATATCATCAATGACCATATTATATTTTAAAATAATATCACATTCTGATGCACTGGGGATTTAGATTTTCAACATAATAAATTGCAGGAGAACACAGTTTGATCCATAGCACCTTGTATAAAGAAACCAGTATAGGCCAGTTCTGCCATGGAAAAGAAAAAAGGGATTTAGAAAAACTTGTCAAACACTTGGTATGATTGATGGTGCCCTGCATCAGGGATATAAACTCTTCGCATAAACTCTCTAGGTGGAGTAATAGATACACCACCATTTTAGAAATGGTTATCTCATATAACTTTAACCTTACTCACCAAGAGACATTCTAATTTATTGGCCCATTTAAAATTTAAACATTTATTGAATATTGCTAAGGTGCTGTTCAAAAAATTTACATTTTTAATTGAATTTGATGGTTATAACAATCATATAAGTTACTATTATTAGCATCATAATTTTTCAGATTAATACCTAAGGTTTTGAATCAAGTCACTTGACCTAAGTTTCTCAGCTTCATCAAGGCAGAATGGTGGAACCAGAATGAATACCTAAGACCTCAAACTCCAGAATGAGCATTCCAAATGACTATACTTTATTTGATCACAGCAAGAGAAAGTGATAGCTAAGGATGTTGGGTCATCTTGGCTTGCCAGTGTTTTGTTTGTTTGCTAGATTGTGAAACTGGAAATCTTATTTGCACATCAGTGTCAATAGTTTATTAAGTTGGGCTGTCCTAGGACTGACGTCTTGGACTGTCAACTCCAGTTCCCAATATTTAAGTCTGAACTTCACCAGTGGCTGTGTCTCTGCTCATTTTCTTTAAATTTTTACAAGAGCTAATACACAGTGGAGTTATTCTAAAACAGATTTTGCTAAAGAAATAGTCATATACACCCTAATTATTTTTAGTATGTTTCCTCAAAATATTTATATGACAAATATGAAGAGAATATTCCTCAAAACCACTCACAGCCAACCCTGTTAGAAATTATAAACTTCTATAGAAGCAGACCAAATAGGAATGGAACACTGAAGAGAAGCTGGGAGTAATTGCAGCTTGCAAAAGGAATTAACATGTTTGAGGGGCCCCTGAGTGGCTCAGTCGACTAATCATCCAGCTCTAGATGCCAGCTTAGGTCATGATGTTACCATTCGTGAGTTTAAGCCTCCATCAGTCTCTGTGCTGGCAGTGTGGAGCCTGCTTGGGGTTCTCTCTCTCTCTCTCTCTCTCTCTCTCTCTCTCTCTCTCTCTCTCTCTCACTCTCTCTCCCTCTTTATGCTCGTCCCCAGCTTGCTGTCTCTCTATCTCACTCTCTCTCTCTAAGTAAATAAATAAACTTAAAAAAAAAAAAGGAATTCTGATATTTGATCTTTGGCACTGCCTCTGAAGAAAAAAACATAGGGAAAAATCTGCTTCCCTTTCATTTACTGTGAAATAAGCCACAGCGAAGGAGGAACCCTGTAAAGCAGATAAAATTGGATAATTGAAAGATTAGCATAGCTCCAAGCAATCAGACAGTTCAACCTAAATTGTTTTTATTTTCCCATATTACTTACTAATGGATGTAATTCCTTACATTTAGTCAAAGAAAAATTGCCTTATTGAACCAGATAAACTTCTCAGGTTTAGTTATCCTTAGGATGATTAGATACCTACAGCCAGAGTGGGTTTTGCTATTGTTTTACTGTTTATAATTAATTTAAAAGCTATGATTACATTTCAACCCAATATCCTCTCTTTTATCTCCTCGTAATTGGGCTTCAAATTCAAATTGGTCTCTATATAAAATCATAAATGGAAAATTTAAGGATGTCAAATAAAAGAAAGTGTTGAATTTTCAGTATTATGGAGATTCAGGAAGATGAGCGTCCATGATGTGCCAGTAAATCCCATTCACATATGTGAATTCCCTTAATTCCCTCGACAATGATTTGTGATTTGTATGCTTACATTTACCAACTTTATGAGAATGTTAACATTCAGAGATATTAAGTTGTTCAAGGTCTTATGGGTAGTAAACAGAAGAGCTGGGAAAATGTATATATCTATATGTATCTATATATCTATATCATCATCTATCTATCTGTATCATCTATCTGTCTATCTATCTTTCTATCTATCTACCTATCATATATCATCTGTCTGTCTTAGTTTTAATTTTAAACTGTTATAGGATAGTATATTACTTATATATAGAGTTAAGTTCCTTAACAGATGTATTATAACACAATATTACAAGAAATGTGCTTATAGTAGTTGTATGAACCAGTTGACAAAAGTATATTTCCTTCCTTCTCTCTTCCTTTCTCCTTTCCCTTCTTTTTATTTTCCTTCCAACACACTTGTTATGCACTACAATGAACCAGATCATGTTTCAGTTTAACAAGGTGTAGATTCACTGATCTATATTTCTTAGGGGTAACTCAGGAGATAGCAGGCATCAGAGAGCAGAGACCTAGGCTATATGATAAGTGAGCTAGGGAATCATATCCTCACAGCTCAGTGAGAGAGTGTGGACCTGGCAGGAGAAAACAAATTTTGAGAATGGCTCTTCTCAACAGAGCAACATGGTCAGTCCTCTCTTTCATATGGAGATTTTATTACCCTAATTTTGGCTAACAGAGCAAATTTAAGGCTTAGCTATAAAGTAACATTAACATCTTTATACTTCTTGGTCCGGTAGTTCTGTGTTTAGAAGTCCGACTGGAAATGGAGGCAATTGAATGTGGGAAAGTGGTTGCTGGGCAGTCTTTTGCCTCACATTTCAGTCAGTTTTAACACATTAAAAATTTTTATTTATTTATTTTGAGAGAGAGAGAGAGAAAACACAAGCAGAGGGAGGGGCAGAGAGCTAGAGGGAGAGAGAATTCCAAGCAGGCTCTGTGCTGTTAGCTCAGAGCTAGATGTGGGGCTGGGTATCACAGTCGTGAGGTCATAACCTGAGCTGAAATCAATAGTCAGAAGTGTAACTGAATGAGGCACCCAGGTGCCCAAGATTTAACACATTTTTTTACATACACCTATATGCTTGTGAATGCTAATTAGAAATCAGTTTCCCTGGATGTTTCTATGTTCATGATATTATTTAATTATGATTCTCTAATTTTGTTGATTCATTTTCTATAAACTAAACATAAATTAAAGTTTAACTTTTTCTCAGCTCAGTGGTAGGCTCTGGAATTCGAGGAGAGAAGAACACAGGAAAAATCTCTGTTTTCTGACCTCCATTCAAAATGTGACTAGAGTATGCCTGCTGCATTTTTATGTTTTCCATTTTGGCTTTCACCAACAAGCATATAGATGAGTATTATCAGAATACACAAATCAATGTATATAATGGAAGTCAACATGTTTTCTGTCTCCTAGAATTTGAGTATTCAGTTATTTCATTGATGTCATACATTACACGATGACACGTAATTAAAAAAGTACACAAAGATCTACCATTCAGATTTAAGTATTGCACCAAAAAGCTCTTCAGGGAAAATCTCCGAGCACCACTTAAAATATCTTGAGAAGAGTCTGAGATGAGTTGATTGCCATCTTGAGACAAGGCAGTGCTGAACTCTGTCAGGACTCAAGCTCGTCCAATTACCTCTCTGCTCTTCACTTTCAGAACTTGATTTTACATTCAACACAGTCTCTTGGCATTTGAAGCTCCGTCAAACTAAACAGCTCTGTTTTAGACACATGTTTTGAAAAGCCTCACAGGCTCTCAGTTTGCACATACAGTATATCTTTTAAATAATATAACCCTGAAGCAGCACTGAGATATTATTTTCATAAAAGGAAACTAGAAACCAGTGAACCTTACATATTTGCTGTCTTCACAGGGAAAAGAAATGCACTCCTTGCCTTATTTTCACACTGTCACAGAGTTCTGCCATTTTGAGATTGTAGGCACAATTTTTTTTTTCAAATAATTCAGAGCCAAGATGTGGGTTTGCTTCATTTCTTACTAAACCTAAGAGCCTTTTCAACCATAAAGTAAATGTTTCCTCAAAGAATTGAAACTCTGTGACACACATTTACTTATTACTTGTAGCCCAGAATTACAATGAATATTATTGGCAGCATATAAACTCAAAGGTTGGTAACATCACAGAGCATACTATTGCTTGTGCTTAGAAAGCAGAGTATGGACAATAGGGGAAAGTCATTTTTGTGATTTTATTTTTGTTATGTGATCCTATTTATGTTTGGATCTTGACATTAAGTGCTTCAGAAGATAGTGTCTTATCTTGTATATTAAATTGAAGTTTCTTCTCAGGCACATTATAATGCAATCGTTACAAAAGTTATGTTTTAGAGTGATTGATCCAACCAATTCATATAAGTACATTTTCTTTCTTTGTTCTTTTCCATCATCCTTCTTCCTTCAATTACAGTCTTTCTCCTTCTTTGACTCCCTCTTCCCTTCCCTCCTTCTTTTTTCTAACATGTCTATCATGAACCACAATGAATCAGGACAAGTTCCATCTCCATGGAACACACGTCCATGGATGTATGATGCTTACAGGATGATCCTTGACTCATTACAGAGGTCCTAGCACTTCAGAGATCAGAGACCTGGGACTATATAAACTTTTCAATGTTTAGAAATCTCATTTTTGTTCCATACCCATTTCCATGATGGAAATATATGAGCCATTGCCTTCTAGAGAGGTGAATGTCTCTTAGCCTTTTGTATTCCCTGGACTTAGGACTGAATTCGATAGATGAAACTTGGGATTTTGAATCTAAAGACTTCCAGCTTACATTAGAAATTTGATTAAAGGGAGAACATTATAAGGGGTAAGATTGTGGGAATTAAGGGGTTTGGTGATTAAATTTTGCACATTCCATTTTAGCCCAGTTAACAACACATGTTTCTAGTTCACATAAAAGAGATGACCACTTTACCAGGTTTAGCAGTAATTCACAATGTCAGCTCATGAATAAAATTACAGGCATTGATTAATAATGAATAACATTGTCTGGAAGAAAAAGACTAACAAACTAAAAGAGGAAGAGGCAAAGAGAAAGAACATACTGTAATGTGACATTTTCCATGGTCTCTTCACCATAGTCTTATGAAGATTTTCACAAAATATAGATAAGTCATCTGAGTTCATTTAGTTCATAGGTAAGCAGGCTGGTATAACTTGAAAATTTTAGAAATCTATCTCCAAGTCTATATTCACTCAAATGTATTATAGTGCATCTCACACTGACACAATCTTTCAAAGCTGAGACATACATTTATATTATTATGTGTTTATTCAGTGTTTTTATATTTACTGAGTATCTACTATGTGTCATGCATCGATTTATAAGAGATGCAAAAGTGAATGAGGCGACGTGTAGTTGAATAACTATTGGAATCCGTCAGACTAGGATTGAATTATCATTGTTATGGAAACTAAGCTAGTTGTGGGAATAAGTCAGTCATCAATGAAATGTAACAATGTCAAAAGTAGCATATTTGTGGTGCCATATGAAAGTGACAAGAAATGAATGCTTCAGAATTCACTGGAGGAAAAACTTACAATGTGTGTGTGTAGGTGTATGTGTGTGTCTCTGTGCACATGTGTGTGTATGTGTTTACATTTAATTATTTTACATCTATATGCATAAATCTATCTAGTACAATCAGTCTAAGAAAGACACCCACTTCTTCTAAAGTGTACTTGGAATTATTAACTTGCATAGACCATTTCCACAATTTCACTGTATTTAAAATAACACTGCTAAAAATTTAATAATCATACTTCTACAACATGCCTTTTGCTTTACTTTCTAGCATGGAGTACATATGTATAAATGGAGTACATATATTTCTAATTTATTAAACAGAATCTATTGAACAGGACTCCAGGACTCCCTTTTTAAAGACGTAAACATCAGAGGCATCTGAAGAGCTCAGTCAGTCAAGTGTCTGATTCTTGATTTCAACTTCATTTTGTGAGATCAAGACTGCCCCCCCCCCCCCGCTCCATTTCTGCCGTGTGCTGACTGCACAGAGCCTTCTTTGGATTCTCTCTCTCTCCCTCTCTCTCCCTTTCTCTCTGCCTCTCCCTCACTCACACTTTCTATAAATAAATAAATAAATAAATAAGACATTAACATAAACGCTTTATATCCTGTCTGTTGAGTAATTGGAAGTGGAAGAAGAAAAATAAATTTATTTGGAAACATTTCGCTGGTATATCCCATCCCTGACTCTCTTGGCTTCTTGCTCTGTGTATAAGTGCTATATTGAGTGTGTTTTCCTTTCAGAGGTTGCAAACTGGCAGTTCGAGGGCCCCAGATGGTCCACAGATGTATTTTGTTTGACTCAGACCATGTTGGCCTACACAGTGTTTATACTTTATTCTTAATTAGAACTGAGAGATTTTACTTCATATTTGAATAATTGCCTTTTCTTGAAAAAATATAATTTTATACCAGTGAATTTTTTTAAAACATCCTGATTATTGGCTGGATTGAGGGTACCTTCCCTCTAGTTTACCACAGTATCCACCATTTTCTATTACACCCTAATACTGAGGCCAAACATCATTTGCTATTTAGCAGAGCACTAGTGCTATTGTTTTCCTTATTGTTGAGTGAGGGCAATTAAATATTTCCTATAGTCCTGTCTCTATCATATACAAAGGCAACATTGCATATTTACATTATCTTCCTACCTTTAACATTATATGGTTTTAGGACTCTCATATAATTGAATTTGAACCCATTATAGAGAAAAGAGTTAAGCAGATTTGGAACAGAAATGGGCTCAAATCCAAATTGCCATTTACCAATGACATCAAAGTATGTGAATTAAATGAAGTGATTTAGATACTTTGAAATATCTAAAAAAAGCATTAAATATATCACTTAACCAATCCAGGATTTAGCCAGTCTGAAGTCCATTCCTACATCTCATTTTAGGAAAACACACAATGAAATGATATCTGGCACTAATCCAACATTTGACAAGTACTCATTTCCAGCAGGCATTAGACTTTCAATACTGAGGAATCAATAGGTTATTTTAGCCTTGGTTTTATGCGTGTCTCCCCCATCCAAGCATGCTGAAATACACTTAGACCAGAATTATACATGTGAAAACCTCATAGAAAAAGTGAGTCTCTTAAGGAGAGTCCACGGCCTTCGTCTTGCTGTTTCCTTCCTCCTTTTTCCAGAGTAGCATTTCCATCCACTCATGGCATACTTCCTTTTGAGATTAGATATAGCTTCGTGATCCTTGTCATGATGGCATACCGGTGCAATCACCACTGAGTGAGCTAAGTTCCTCTGTGAGAGGAAACAATCAGGCAGCCCAGGACCTGTGTATGATGAACTAGGGATATAGCCTTAGCCATGCTTCACTTTTTTGAGAAGCTTTCCCATTACTGGTGGTGCTCAGTAACTCAATGACTATAGTACCGATGGAGAAGATGGAAAATAGGGAAACATTGGTTTAAAAATGTGTTAAAGTTTCCAAAGTTTTACCCATATAATGGACCCCCAAAGACTTCCACTATTGCCACAGTACAGGAACAGACCCAAGTCATATGTGAATGGTCTCCTCCAGATGACCTCAGTGATTTGTTTTCTCTTTCAAGAATTCCTGGAGCACCTGGGTGTCTCAGTTAGTTAAGCATCTGACTCTTGATTTCAGCTCAGGTCATGATCTCATGGTTCATGAGATGGAGCCCCACATTGAGCTCTGCACTAACAACATGGAGCCTGCCTGAGATTCTCTCCCTTGCTCCCTGTCCCATCTCTGCTCAGTTTCTCTCCCTCAAAATATATGAACTTAAAAAAAACAGTTCCCTTGACATTAATTGTAATCTAATGCAGTCTATTTAAAATGATAAGATCAGTTGAACAATTGCTAAGAATAGAGTTTTACTTATCTACTCATAATTCATAACTACTTGGGCTCACAACTCTTTGTTATAGCACTGAATCTAGGAGAAGAAAAGATCAACTAGTATAAAATAAAGACCTAGGATAGGCTAGGATTTCAGAATAGTATGACTAGTCATAACCAAGTTAGTTTGCTAAAGATTTTGACTTTGTTAGCTCTCTAATAGCAACAACGTGCTAGACTGGGAGAAGCATAATGTAATACATAATATATTTGAAGCACATTTATTTTAAGAGGGTTATTGAAAGACATTCAAGGATTATTAATATTTAAAATATGAGTGTTTTATCATAAAGCTATTACTTTATTTTAAAGTAATTTTAAAGTTTGGCTGAATTTATTTTTTATTACAAGAACTGGCCCATTTCTTAGTTGTATGCACTTAGTTTTATAAATTGTATAAAATAGAAAGCAGTGCTCCCTTTATATAAATTCGGGTTACAAAGAAATGTATGCTAGAATCTTTTTTCTCCCCTTAACCAGATGGGCATGTTTCACTAAATATTTCCATTTTTTAGTACTTTTACTTGAGAATCAGAAATGATAGATATCATTTGTATTTATGTGTTACTTTTAAGTAAAAAAAAAAGCCAATTGCATATGATTCTTTCTCTTCCGTGAGAATTGCAATAGAGCTAGGGTCAGTCAAGAGTAAACCCAGGAGTCAATATTGTTGATTCACTCAATCCCTTTTGCTGTCTCTGTCTCTCTCTCCTCTACCTAGCTTTGTTCCTTTCATGTGGTTGAGGAAGGCCATCATAAGCCTCATCACACTGCGGAGAAGGACAGTCTTTGACAATAACTGTAGCTGAAAGTTTCACACTTGACTGGTTGCCTCAACTTAAATCACATCATCACCCCTGGGTATTATGATCGGCTAGGCCTGGGTCCCATGCTCACACATATGACACAAGTGATGGGGTTGGATTTGTTATCAGAAGAAGAATAAAAAAAGGCAAAAATAAAGGGTAGGCTAAAATAATTACTACCACAGTAATTAAAGGTAAAAGGACCACATGTTTCAGTGTAGGCCTGATACCTGGACTTTATTCCAACTCCTTAATATTTTAAGGAAGGATTATTACTATTTGCTTTAAGTAAAACAGGATAAATTTGGGCAACCTCCAGTTTGTACTTCCAGCTTCTGCTGTGGTCTCTTTCAGTACTCCTGTGGAATGGATATGTTATGAAGAGAAAATTTATTTCAATACATAGTTACATGTGGAAAACTAAAGAAAACAAAACTGAGATACCTCCCTCTCTTTTCCTGACTTCCCTACCCCCGCCCAGATGTAATATAACAAATATCTCCTGTTCAGAACAGCATGTAATATATTCCCTAAAGAAATGAATTCAGATGCAAACAGTGACGCAGCTAACTCCTTGTCTGGGTAGTAGTAGGTGAGGTATTGATCCGGTGTCCCTGCCTTTTTGCCACTATACCACCCAACTGTGATGTGGTCCATGCTTGGCTTGAGTGATGCAGGAAGGCTGCCAATTAATGGGCCCGATGGTAAACGTGGAAAATCATAGGTTCAGTACTCATGAAATATGTGCAGGAAATAGGGACCAAACTGTTTTGCCATAGAGAATAGGCCAAACTCTCTTGTTAAAGTGATTTTGTCACATATTGTGTGTTGTAAATCAACAGCTATTTATTGTATTTTTGGTAGCAATTTATTTTCAAATTTGCAATAAACTTTTCAGCAGTAACAAATTAAATACAAATAAAAATACATTTTTGATGAAATATAAGGGCAGCAAATATAGCAACATGCAACTTACACAACAACAAGAATATTAAACATTCAACCTGCATAAAATATGTTGCTTTTTACCATCTACCATGGGGATCATAGGCATGTTGTTGACCACATGCAATTCAGAAGAAACAAATATAATGAGGAAGCAATAGTGTTATTTCAAAAGTTAAAGAAAGCAATGCCCCAATAAGATTTAACCTCATAAAGTGTTTTTACATCAGTATAGAAAACATGGCCCTTTATTTTTATCAGAAACTGTTCTTCTAAGTTAAATTTGGTAATTTCCAATTTTTTTATAACCCATATATCAAGTTGGGTTGATATTTATTAATATATTTGCTACATAACTAGAAGAATTTAGTTCTTTCTCAAAAAACTAAATACTATCCATTTTATATCAGTTGTCATTACATGCTTCCAACAAAATGTAAGTAACTAAACATAATGATTTGATTTTCTATCCAATCCAAAGGAAAGGTATTCGGATTTCATTCTATTGAAGATGAAGCATCTGTTACTATTACAAATACTATTGTAAGTTCTGTTAAATATTTTTGCTTTAACAGTGATATTAATAATCCATTTCTTTATTGAAGAAGTTATGGCAAAGATCAGTGTCTTTAATGAATTAAGAATTCTGTGGAGCATAACTGTACATAGAGTTGATTGAGCTGGACATGTAATTCATAATTGTCTCTAAACAGCCTGTGATATACTACCAATCAAAATAGATGCCACGGTTGTCAAAACTGACAAATATTAGAATACTACACATACAGAGTAACTGAACTACACATTTATTGATCAAAAAAGATATTGAAGCAAAATAATATAGCTGCGTGAGAGCATGTGCTTTCTTCACTGCTTATCACCAATTAGATCTTAGAAATGTTTGACTACTAGAGGAACGTTTTAAGTGGAATATAGAAGAATTTATACCCTCAGTGTCCTGCAATGATATTGAACATTTTAATATGTCTTTTAAATTTCACTTGCATTTTCAGCAAAATCAGTTGGAGATCTTTAATTATTCAATGAATCAGACACTGTGCAATTGTTAAAACAAAACTTGCAAAATAAAAAGACATTGAAAATTATTCCTAAAATATTAAGGTAGAAACCAAAAATTAATTGGTAGCTGAAATTATGTATAAGAATTTTTGTAATTCTATAAATGTACTTTGGATATCTTAACCTGTGGAAAGTATCTTTGATGGAACTCATTAATTGTATACATTTCTTTCTTCATTATTATGGAAGAAAATTGTAAATGTCTATGATTTTGCAGATCTAATTTTTATAAACTCATCAAATAAATTATTTTTTATCATTTATAATATACTTGTCAAAGAAAGGTACTTTTATTTTTTAAGGTTTTTTATTCATTTATTTTGAGAAAGAAAGAGGGAGAGAGAATCTCAAGCAGGCTCTGCACTGTCAGTGTGGAGTCCAACAAAGGACTTGAACTCAGGAACCATGAGATCATAACTTGAGATGGAATCAAGAGACAGACACTTAACCGACTGAGCCACTCAGGTGTCCCAAAGAAAGGTATTTTTAATGGAGACAATTAATATTAGTTGTGGATATTTTAAGGGTTAACTATTTATACATTTTAATATAAAAGTTGAATTTAGAATATTTTTCATCGAGCATATTGGCTTTCCATGGAAGGATTTACCAAAAGAAGAGTTGTGGCTGCTCATATTTTTGTTTCACAGAAACTGCTACAAGGAGAATAGTTGTCTTATATCCTCCAGCTGCCTCCTTGAGATGTGCCGTGGCATTCATGATGATGTATATTTCTTCTGAGATAAGCCCAGCTGCGATGGATTGAATTATATCCCCAAATTGATATATTAAAGCATTAATCCCCAATGTGACTGTATTTCAAGATAGGAGCTCCAAGGAGGTAATTAAGTTAAATGAGGTCAAAAGGATGAGGTCCTTAGACATGGTGTCCTTAGAAGAGACATGAGGGAACTTGCTTTCACTCTCTCCTTCTGTAATTTGAGAACAGAGCAAAATGGTGGCCATCCACAAGCTGGAAAGAGAGCTCTTACCAGGAATCAAATTGGCCAGCATATCGATCTTGGACTCCTCAGCCTCCAGAACTGTGAGAAATAAATTTCTGTTGTTTAAGCTAACCAGTATGTGGTGCTATGTTATAGAAGCCTGAGTAGAATGGGATGTCTGGGTGGCTCAGTTGGTTAAGAGTCGTACTTGATTTCAGCTCAGGTCATGATCTGGTTTGTGGATTCTAGCCCTGAAGAGATCTCTGTGCTGACAGTGGGGAACCTACTTGGGCTTCTCTCTCTCCTGGTCTCTCTGCTTCTCCACTGTTAGCTCTCTCTCTCTTTCTCAAAAATAAATAAAAACATTAAAGAATAAAGAAGTCTAAGAAGACTAAGACATCAACCAGTAACTGAGCATGATGGAGGCACTAGAGTTGGGCCCTTTCTACACAATGAGCACGTTTTGGAGACTCATACCAGCCTCGCCTATATTTTCCAGCCCTGTGCTCTTTCTATGGTATCTTCCTGACATCACAGATGTCAGACTAGCACCATGGTCTTGAGACTTGTCTGCCAACCTTGGTCTTTCTCTCATTTATTTTACATAATTTTTCAGGTATAATATAAGTTGGCATCTTCTTCTAGAAGGAATTGAACTGAGACAAAAGCCAACTGAAAGTGATGACAATTTCAACATTTGTAAACAGAGTTTCAATTTTGAAGTAGATTTCAGACAATTTTATGAAAACAAAAGTATATTAAGACCATATTGAAAAAATGCATTTAAAAATAGAGTATTAAAGACATAAAGCTAAGAAATGAATTAAACTTTATGATTATGTAACAAGTATAATTATTCTGTTCATTTTTCATTTTAATGTTATATAATTAGATACTAATATACCATTTATTTTTTTTTGTTTTTATATTTGCTGACATTTTATTTTTTGGAAATAGCTCTTTCTGAAGATAATTTTTAATCAGAAGTATTAAATATCTACCAACATAACACATTTTAAGTCAAAAAATAAATATTTAAAAAATATGTAGTTGTAATTATTTTAGTACTCTGTTTTAGGACTCCAAAGTGTCCCAGTTTAGATAATAAAATAATATAGTCACATTATCCTTAGGATACTAATCATGATCACGTTGACCATTTATGTAAAAGGGCTATGAAAATTTTAAAGTGATGTATCAGTCAGGATAATTTAGGTTTTTCTGTGACAACAAGTAAGTAATAACGTAGTGGCTTTAACCAATAAGCAGTGACTTATTTTCTCTCTCAGAATAATTTCTTCCAATCATTCCTTTCATCCTCAATTCCATTTCTCTTGTACCTTCTTTCATATATGAATAGAGCATCTATTCTGTTCACTGCTTTGTACTCAGAGCTGCAGATTACAGAATCAGCAATCTACAAGAAACTTCTCACACAAATTTCCAAAAAAAATTAAAAAGCTTCTAAAGCAATATTTAATTAAGTATCAAATGGCATCAAAGGTAAATAATCATATATTGATTCAAAAATACTTATTGACATATTATTGTACGCCAGTCATTATTCTGAACTAGGATAGAAAAAGGGTAAAATAGGAAAAAAAATTCATCCTTGAGTTTACATTCTAGTCAAGATAAATCAATACTAAACTTTGAAAAAAAGAAAAAATGTTCATTTTTACATGTAATAACTGGTGTATGTCAAGGAAAACTTCACTCAAACTTGGCATTTAAGCACAAACTTTATGGAGATAAAGGACCATATTATGTATATATTTGGAAGAACATTCAAAACAGTTATGGCTCAATTTATGGGACTAATAGGGTTTGCTGATGCATGGGACTGTCAAAGAATGAAGTTCCTATTTATTGACATAGGGATGGACTGTGGGAAGGGCAGGTGTAGGGAGGTGAGGAGATTAGAAATTTAGACGTCTAAGAATTGATGTTAGCAGGTCAATTGTGCTTGAAATTCAGGGATAAAGCTCTGGCTCTAGATATAAATGTTGAAGTTATTAACATATAGATAATATTTAAAGTCAAGGGGCTAGATGAGATCACCTAGAGAATAATATTAGGAAAAAAAATTGAAGTATTTGTGAAGTGGGCCCAAGTTCACACCAACATACAGTGGTTGGGGCAATTAGAACAAAGGAGACTGAGATGTGAAGAAAGAGCATGGGAAGGAAGAAAAATCAAAAGAGAGCAATGTCCAAGAAGCCAAGGATGCATTTCAAGGATGAATAATGAAATTTGTCAAATGCTACTTGAGGTTAACTAGGATAACTGAGAACTGACCATTGGAATCAGCAACTTGGAAGAATTGCTGACCTCGGTATCTTTAGTGGCAGTGGAACATTGAGGACAATGCTTTTGTATGCAAGCGCTCAAATGGGTGCAATAAAATTAAAAGCCAGTGACCACAAACAAGCATTGGAAGGAGCAAAGAAAGGAGTCAGCAGCTGGAGGGGGATGGGGGGGGAATCATAATTTACTTTACAATGCGAAGAACAAAAGTGTGTTTGCTTCTGGAACTAATTCATTGAAGTGGGAGAAATTAAAAGAGACTTTGAGAGGCGGGAAGAAGAGTCTGTGGAAGTAGGAATCTGTGCTGCATGAAGGACAGAGAGCCTGCGATGTCTTCCAGGAACTGGGGTATGTGTGTTTCCTAAACATGAATGAAGTTTAGCAAGAGGCTACTTTCCTTGCTTTGGTTTACACCTATTTCCTTCTTTACATACATCTGTAGCCAGAGAGAGCAACTGAAGAGATCCCCACCATGAAAAATCCTGATCACTAACAGATAGGGATCTTCTTTTGCCTTTTATTCCCCTCCTCACTCCTCAGGCTTCTGTTAAATCTAGGGGCTGATATTTATCTTTCTTTATTTCCTTTCTCCTAAGTGGAAAACCACATAATGAAGTTTAATATATGACCTAAGAACAGTGCTGTGTAAGTGATTCATTTTGTATTTATTATTTTTATATTCTTGCTCTATCTTTCTAACCTTAAATATTTTAGTGTGTAGTTTAGAGCCTGCTTTTTTATGCAGGCTCCAATGTCTGTTATAGTAGATTAGCAAGAGACTTAGGTTTAGAATATCTTTTTGTGCTATTCTTTTCTCATGTTTAATTATATGAAATTCAACAAGTCCCTCAGCCAACACTAATCCATGGATTCTTCATGTGTACAATGGGAATAACATTTCTTGTTGCATAATAGTAATGTAAAGATGTATTAGTTAATTTAAAAATAAATATTCACTTAAGGATTTTTTTCTAGATATATACATGTAACAGAATTTTTTAGTTTTATTTTTTAAGTTTATTTACTTATTTTAAGGAGAGAGAGAGAGAGAGAGAGACAGACAGACAGAGAGAGCATGCACAAGTTGGGAAGGGACTGAGAGAAGGAGAGAGAGAATCCCAAGCAGGCTCCACACCATCAGTACAGAGCTTGATGTGGGGCTTGAACTCACAAATTATGAGATCATGACCTGAGCCCAGATTAAGAATCAGAGGCTCAACTGACTGTACCACCCAGGCACCCCTACACATAATTGAATTATCAAAATGTTCCTATTATTGATGAGATCATAGTTATTGGGGAGATCGTGCCAATGTTATCATTAACATGATTATTGTGAAGCCTGAGGTCCAGTGTACTCATGGCTCTGAGTTATTCTTTGGTATTCAAAATATCACTATGGGTGAGGTTAATAATAACCTATATGAAACTAAAAGTAGGACTTTTATAAGGAAACAATCAGTTCTGTTTCTTACAGAATTCATTATGATTCTTCTCCCCAGATGACTTGTGGTAGGAATTGAAGTGGGCACCAGTTTAAGATTGATTTTTAATATGTAAAAATTAATCACAGATAATTTCATCACAAAATAAATATTCCTGTAGTATTTCCTTATGCCCAGGTATCAACTGAAAGATAACGTACTTAGTTTAACTTTATTATATTTGATGGGGAAAACATTGTGGTGATACATATGCCATGCCTAAATGTGCGCAGTAATTTTGCTATAGTAATAGAAGCCTACTTGAGAATAAATTCTATATTAGAATAGGACAGAGCAGAGAGAATTGCAGGGAAAAGGAATAGGAGCCCTAATGAAACCATACTTGAAACTAACTCTACTTCAAGACTTCTCAGTGATGTGGATAAACCAATGTATTAAAACGGTTCGAGTTGTATGTTTCATAACTTGCAATGGAAAGCATCCTACTTGATTCAGTTTAGCAGTCAACAGTGAAGGAAAATCAGACTCACTTTTCCTGGCTTCTTCTCTTTGAACATAAGCCACTTGCAGACTTCTAAATGAAATTGCAGTTCCTATTTGCTCTAAAGCATATCAAAGAATTTTCTTTGCAGGTACACTGGATATGCATTCTCATTATAAGCCTGGTTTCTCATGCCAGTAAGAGAAACTAATTTATATTAAGTTATAAGCCCATGCTGATAAGACTTCTTGTATAAAATATTTTATCATAGACAAACCATGTATGTTTACAGCATATAGTAAGCTGCAGATTGAATGACAGAAGAGTAGAAATCAAGAAATATGATTTAAAAAACTCATACTTTATCTTCTGTTTATGGTAATTTAAAAAGATCACTAAAGAAAACTTTTTTACTATGATCTGATAAAGTACAAATATCTGTACTCATCTCCTAATGTGTACAAGGTTGGATGCTAAGTAATCTCCAGGATTCAAAAGAAGAGATTGTGGGGATATCTTCTCCCAAATAACTTAAAATCTAGTCGGGGAGATGAGACAGTTATGAAACACAAGTGAGAAATCAAAGACCACATCTAATTAGCTGTTGAATTATGCCTTAACCTCAAACTCAGAGCAGAAACATATCATTAAAGACCGAAGAGATCAGAGAAAGCCTGCCTGACTTTTATTGGGTTATGTCTAAGGATGTTTTCATATAAAAGTATTAGTATGACATTCAATATCTTAATGACTAAAGACCTTCATGGTCTGTAACCAAGAGCCCTACTTGTAGAAGTGTTTTTGTAGTTGTATTTTATCCTTACATTTAAAAGTTTCCTTCATTAATTAGTTATTCTCTGTGCATGTGTTTTATAGACTGTGCATATAATGTAGCACATATTCATAGACACTAACATAGTGTTAAATAAAGTGATGAGCCAACTGAGTTCAATATTAAATTAAGATTTAATATGTTGTAAGAAAAAGATATTACATGAGTAAATTGGCTTCTGCAAATGCCCACTGTTGGAGGGAAAATGGTTGAAAACTTAGAATAAAAAACTTCAGATTGTTTCCCAGATCTCCGATTTAGTAGTGTCGTGGATTGGTCTGGTTTTTCTGAGTATCAGTGTTCTTATCTATAAAATGGGGATAGTAACAACATCTATATCACCATATTTATGGTAGTAATTGTGTTTCCATATAAAATATGGAATATGAAATTACTTGTAAACTGTATGTTTGTCTTAGGAAGTTTCTAGATTTCTATTTTAATAGTTGGGGCTTAAACTTATGAAACTTTCTATATAAAGGGATATAAAAGAATCAAAATCTGCAAGAAACTAGGTCACTAATGACTAGCTTTTGTCTAAACGTTTAACCACTCAGTGAGATACCTCAGCCAAATCTGTAACAAAAAGCATTCTTTTTGGGTGCCCGGGTGACTCAGTTGGTTAAATGTCCAACTCTTGATTTTGGCTCAGGTCATGCATGATCTCAAGGTTTGGGAGATGGAGGCCTGCATCAGGCTCTGTGCTGACAGCATGGAGACTTTTAGGATTCTGTCTTGCTCCCTCTCTCTGCCCCTTTCCCCCCTCAAAATAAATAAATAAATTAAAAAATGTTTTATTCTAATACTATGTATGTTTTTTGTAGTGTACGGGGAAATTTCTACAAAAAGCAGCTTCTATGATATCAGCAAATGTGAAAAGTTCAAGTCGTTGGAACTCTGAAGATTATGCAGGGAAAAAAATATTAAAAATAACAGAAGGAAGAAGTAGATCTCTGTCTGGAAGAAAACTGTACAATTGTTTCCAATTTTATTGTCACTTTTGTTTAGTACTGTTAAACAATGCAACCCAATTCCTAAGAGTATCACAAAAGGGGATGTAAGAACAAAACAGGAGTATAGTTCTCAATTGGATATCTCCTTCTCAAACTGAATAATTTTAATATGTGCGCAATTTTGACAACTGGGTTTAGAAGGAGCAACTAAAAGCCATTTTCTTCCTATAAAGCAAATGTTTATAAACATAGAATTTGAAACATTCATTAAAACATGAAATAAGATTTTGAAAGCCTGATAACATGAAGCAACCAAGCTCAGTAATGGTATAACGGTGCTAAGGAGGTGTAGATAATACATGTCTCACCTCCAGTCTCTGCTTATTGCTGTTAAATCTAAATCTAAGAGCCAAATGCTGCTCTTACAAAATTATGATACATGATAATTTTAGCCTACTTTGATTTTCATGCAGACTTACTCTCATATCCATACATAGAAGAAAAACAGAAGGCAGCATGGAGATGATAGCAGATCTTTTTTTTATTATCCATACACCATGAATTATTGCTCTTTTCATAATAAAATATGTTTATAAAGGAAAATTGATTTTGGGGCGAGGAAGATATTTAATGTAATATTTTACTTAAACTGCAAAGAACAGTGAATGATAGACAAATCAGTGAGAACTACTCTAGGAAATTTAAATGACTACTCACCTGTTGTGTTACTGTCTACTTCATTTTCCTTTTCTTTATATTAGTCATTTTTTAAAAACATTGTTCATATGTGCAAACAAGATGGGCTTATCACAGTGAAGAAGGATCACACAACCTGGGTAACATTGATATATGTTCAAGTTAATACACAGAGAAGAATTCCAGACACATTTCCATCACAGTAGCAACTAGGAAAACATGTATATCTTTTTTCCTGTTAAACAAATATCTTTGTCTTGTTTTCGTCATGCCAAAATAGAGCAGGATCTGCATTTAACGTTGATCAGAATCTTCCAAATAGAGAAATAGTTCTCTGAAGAAATGTCATATTGTTAAGACAGAATTTCCTCAAGTATACTGTAGTATAGAGTTGGAATTTAAGGAAAGGTATTAAGCAGGCTGTTTTAGCTTATGGGCAAATAATAAATTATATCATGTATCTTGAATGTATCATAGATAAGCTGCTATATTACAATTGCCACTTCAGATAGCTGTGAAATTAGGTGATTAACTAGTTGGTACCTAACCTTCTAATTTCTGTATAAGTCTAATTACATGAAATAGAAGTGGGGGTTTTGATTTTTTTACTTTGCTTTTCTGTTTGGAGTATCATTGTAACTACTGTATTG
>NC_043700.1:165908977-165929503 GCF_006229205.1 Suricata suricatta
TATCATGTATCTTGAATGTATCATAGATAAGCTGCTATATTACAATTGCCACTTCAGATAGCTGTGAAATTAGGTGATTAACTAGTTGGTACCTAACCTTCTAATTTCTGTATAAGTCTAATTACATGAAATAGAAGTGGGGGTTTTGATTTTTTTACTTTGCTTTTCTGTTTGGAGTATCATTGTAACTACTGTATTGTAAATGATGGAAAATAATTGCATATGTTAAAAAAATAAATTGTATAGAACAGAAAAAAAATAAAAAAAAATAAAAGAGAAAAAAAGAATCTTCTATCTTAAGTTGAACTGATTTTTTCTAAGTACATAATGTTTCTCCCACCTGCATAATTAATCATTGGTGCTTTACTATTTATTACTGATATTGCACTCAAGTTTGGAGAAGGAAGGAAGGAATATGTTACAAACAATCCTGGAGTGCAGAATGAGACGTCAGAATGGTCACTCTGGCTCATTGGCTATTGGAGAGGTGAGGAAACACACAACCATTTTGTTGGTAAGAAAATGTCTAACCCTCTCAGAGACATACTTGATACTCATATTCAATATTCATGCTATAACCATTCACTGAGGGTCTTCAGTGTGTCTATCACTTTGTAAATTATGTAGACAACACAAAATAAGAACGAGAGGCGGAGGGGCCAAGGAAAGACAAGAGCAAGGAAATTATCATGTTGCAGGTGTGTCTAATGGTATAAATAAAGCTGGCCTTTTTTTTTAATCTTATAGGAGCTTTTCATGACTGTTCTAGTCTGTAGCTCTCTCAAACTGCACAGTTTAGCATTTGTACTGTTTATATTGTTTCCCTTTTTTTCACTTTGCAGCATGGTCACCTTGTGGTGCACACTCCTTAAAAATCACATTCTCATTTCTTCTCCAAGCTCATTACATTTAAACTTAGCACAGTGCTCAGCACTGTTGTTTGTTCAATTACATGTGGCGAGTGTCACGGCTATCCCCTTCACTGTAAATATAGTAAATTGAAAACAAGCCCATACTCTTTGCAATTAACAGAATATAAAGGTCTTTGGGCATTGCTTTGTTTGACACATGTCAAGATGCTTCAGTCCAGAAGCCTTTAACAGCATTTGATGAAGTGTTAGACTAGAATAGCACAGAGGTCAAAGAATAAATAGGACTGGATCATTTATAGCAGAGAATTTCTCAGTATTCTTTGGATCCAGTTGACAAAAGGAAATCCAAAGAAACAGTTAAAAAATGCACTGTGTTGGTATAAGATTTGATGCAGTGGTTACCTGAGGATTTCTAAATAAGGGGCACAAAGCTGTTCTGATTGGAAATTGGGGGCTCAATGCCAAATGTGCAGAGCACTAAAGATAAACACTAATATTCATTGTCTTTGTCAAAGATGGGGTTTTTACCTTTGAAATGAAGGAATTAATTATTTTTTAATTTTAATTTTTTTTACAGTTTATTTATTTTGAGAAAGAGAGAGAGAGACAGAGAGAGACAGAGAGAGAATGTGCAAGTCGGGGAGGGGCAGAGAGAGAGAGAGGCACAGAGAGAATCCCAAGCAGGCTCTGCATTGTCAGCACAGAGCCTGATGCGGGGCTCAATATCACAAGCACGATATCATGACCTGAGCCAGAATCAAGAGTCGGACACTTAACTGACTGAGCCACTCAGGTGCCACAGAATTAGCTATTTTTTTAAGCCTGAGTCTGCAAGATGGAGAGTGGGGAGGGGACAAAAACAAAAGGGGCAGCAGGTGAGGGAGAGGGGAGGGCTCTCCAGTGGCCAGACCTGCACAGCTTATGAGGCCCCTGGTCTAGGGCCAGCTGAAGGCCTTCTTTTTGCCACATCTGTGAAATCTAACACAGGGAGAGAAGTGAGGTGTTTTGAGGTCACACCTCAGTCTCTTGTGTTCAGACACCTGCTCTGCAGAGCAGCAACCAGAGCACGCCCTCTCCTGCGGACATTCCTGAGTGATCCTGTCCGACTTCCCTATGGAGTCACCATGGCCTACTGGTTAACAATTGTCAGGGCTGGGTTGGTGACACTTTCTCTGGAGCCCAGAATGAAGGGTGCTCAGGGAAAGCAGTGCTAAGATAATCTGTAGGTGATGCACTGTCTTCCATAAAGAGGAGCTCACTCCCCAGGGACGTGAAGACGGACTGCGTCTCCGTAGAGAACCAGGGTGCTGGGAGCCTCGCGCACAGTGGGAGGGAAGTGGCAGATCTCACCCCCTGGCACCGTCACCAGTCATCATGGCAGCACCTCTGCCAGAGATGGCACGCTGGAGGCACTCCCAGGAGCTACTTAGGGTGGTTTTATCAAAACACCTCAGACCCGGAGCCTAAAAAAAAAGAAAGAGAAAAGATAGAAGGTTTAAACCAGACCCACCAAACTCAACACGGAACTCTCCCTAGGCTTGTACCTTGCTCATAAGCCAAGAGTGAGAGACTCTTCCGGGTTTTGGAGAAATGCATTACCTGAGCAGTTCATAATTTTCTCAATCTCATACTGTTGACCTCTTCGTGTAAGTATAACAAATGATGTAAGTAAGCATTCTTTATCATTTTTGTTTTGTCGTAAAGAAAACATAATGTAGGACTTAAAAATTCTTAAAAATTTTCTCTATAGTACCAATGAATATATAAATGTTTTGTTGTTCTCTTTGAATTCAAGTAAGCTAAAAATTCCCTAATTATTAAAATTTACTAAGTCGCTGTTATGAGATAACATTTCTCATTTCAGAAGTTTGTATGTCTAATATAATATAATGCAATAAACATAATACATATAATTATATAAATTAATAACAGAATTTATCAATGTGTTTTCAAAATCTGAGTAAATTTACTAAAATTTCATTGGTAAAATCAGAAGTGTATTTTCTTAAGCATGTGAAAAAGTTGTGGAAAACTTGTCATCTCATTTGGTTTTTGTGTCATTCACTCTTTGAAATTGTGTTCCTAATTAAACTTCTGATGAAAATCAGTAACTGTCTAGTTTTTGTAGGCATTTTGATGTCTTGCCAAAAATACATAGTAGTTTGCTATAAAGGGATGGTTTGATTCACTAATAGAGTGTGGATTACATTTTTAAAAATATGCTTAGATAGCAATATTTACTATTCATATAACTCATGTGTATTTTTAAGAATTTAGCTCAGATCACTTATTGTCATTTACTACCCTTCTCTTTTTAAGCTTTTATCATTCTATGAATTTATAATTTTTATCCTTTTTTACATTCTTCTCTAATGAAGAGGATAATTTTTGTTACTGCATGCATGCCCATGTCTTATTTTGTGTTCCTTGAGATCCCTTTCACCACTAAGAGATCCTGGTAGCTTGAGGGAAGCTAAGCTCCTGCTTGCAGGGGTAGAAGCACATGAGCTAGGATAAACCGTACTGGTGCGTTTCAAAGTCTGGCCAATGCGAATAGTTCATGGAGCACATAACGCTTAGTTTAATTGGAGTAAATCTCAGAATTTGCTGAATATTTTGGAAAAAATACTTTTTCACATCTGCAGAATACACATGAATGCAGCCAAGCAGCTGGAGAGAACATTTGAGACAGTGAGGGGGGATTCTACCCAGGGAAGAAAACATAGGACATCCAGTAGAAAGAAAGGAAAAAAAAAAAAAAGTGTGGCCTGGCCCAGTTACACCATTATAGTCCTGGCTCAAGCCTTGGGACATGTATTTGAATTGGGTTTTCTGTTATTGAAACTAAGAGTATCCAAACAAAAATATCAGTACTATATTTTTTAATCCATGGATAAAATGCATTTAAAAATCTATGTTAATTGGAACAGAATGCACATGCCTGCCTTTCAGTAATTGTGTGATTCCCTAAGTCCTGGACCTATCTGGCTAAAACTAGAAATTATCTTTCTTTATTTCCAGTACAAATCCATTTTAACTATCTCAGCATTTCCCCAATGTTCCTCAAAACACCTCTACTGTTAATGGGTTTTCCATAGAAATATTCCTTTGTGCTTAAATAAATTTAAAACTTTTCTTCTGTTGTTACAATATATTCAAAGGAGTTAACTTTTTGCATATACTTCAGAGCCTTCAACACCAAGTAAATTCACAGAAGAGGGATTTAAGTTCAACATGTCCTGGTCTTATGTGAATATCATTTTCAAGGCACTCTTACTAATGTCTTCTAGACCAAGGCTTTGGTAACCCCAGTATTACATTATTCTTAAAACTTTATACTGTCTTTTATGGAATAGGCAATTTACAGTGTAAATTCCTGTCTTTAGTAATTGTATTATCTGTGATTTTGCTATTTTTAGAGACATCGTTTGCAAAATGATCTGCATCTAGTAATGAGATATGTTACAACGGGGTTCTGTTTACAATTTTATAGATTTTAAAGTTTTTAAAAAATGCTTCTTTATTGATTTTGAGAGATAAAGAGTGTGCATATGAGTTAGAGAAGGGTAGAGAGAGAAGGAGTGATAGAATCACAAGCAGGCTCCACTCTGTCACCACAGAGAGGAAAGCAAGGCTTGATCCCACCAATCTTGAGATCATGACCTAAGTCAAAATCAAGAGCTGGATACTTAACCAACTGAGCCACCCAGGTGGTCCTGTATTTTTATATTTTAAAATATAGTTTACTTAGTTTATTCTTACTATGTTCACACTTTGCTTGGCAAACATTAGAGGTGTTTGTACAAAGATAGCATTGGAGAAAAGAAAACAGTTGTTAGAAGTGATAAGGTATCATTATTGTCACTGCTGGTGGATTGGACACCAGAAGAAGCAGAATAATCACAGCACA
This sequence comes from Suricata suricatta, assembly GCF_006229205.1. Classification (NCBI taxonomy): domain Eukaryota; kingdom Metazoa; phylum Chordata; class Mammalia; order Carnivora; family Herpestidae; genus Suricata; species Suricata suricatta. Next base: position 165,913,760 of record NC_043700.1, read on the forward strand.
GCACAAGACATGGAGAGAGGATTCACCATCTGTGCATCATTGAATTGAAAACAATGAGAAGGGTTATGCTGGAAATATGGAGGTGATTTTAAGGTGGAACAAATAATTTTAAACCACAATGATTTTTACCATATTCTTTGTAAATGTCAGATTTAGTTTGAAAGTGAAGGAAAGGAAATGGACATTTTGATGATTTTTTTTGTCAGTTTCCATCAAGTGCTTATTTTATGTTCCATTCTTTGTTGATATAAGTATGCAGATTTTACTGTGATCTTGAGAAATTTGAATTTTATTGGCAAAAGAAAATTGATATACACAAAACTATTAGAGACTAATATCTAGTCTGTAAGGGCTATGAACGTATAAGAAATGGGAAAAAACATGATGGACTTGTACAGTTTGGGAAGTGTCACCAGAAGAATGTATAGAATGAGGAGTGAAAAATTAATAGCATCTGAAGAAATGGAGGAAATGATCAAATCTTAAAGGGGAAAAATTTTTCAGATCTGTGGATATACTTGATTCATTTGCTAATTCATTTATGTATATCAATTACGAAGGACACACATATGATGTGTATCTTCACTTATTGACTCATCTCAGGCAAATTTCAGTGAAAATTGGCTTGCTTAAACTTTTAAAATTAATATGTTCTTGGAATACCTGGGTGGCCCAGTTGGTTGTGTTCGACTTCAGCTTAGGTGATGATCGCATAGTTCATGACTTTGAGCCCCACGTTGAGCTCTACCCTGACAGCATGGAGCCTGCTTTGGATTCTCTCTCTCCCTCTCTCTCTCTGCCCCTACCCATTCACACGCTCTGTCTCTCAAAAATAAATTAATGAACCTTTAAAAACTTTAATATGTTTGTTTATTGTTAAGGCTTTGCTCATCTATCTTATGATTAATCCTAAGCCTTAAAACAAAAGAGAAAAAATAATTCTAATGCCAAGAAGATAGACACAGATAAAGATTTTTTATTATGCCACTACTCTCTTCTAATCATAGTTTGGAGTATTAAGCAATGATCATAATTTATAAGGCAAAACTCACAGACTACTTTTTTAAAGATATGGAACTCTCAGCCAATTTACTCAAGATTAGAGTTCCTTCATTCAGCAAATATTTGGAAGACTTACTTTATGATATAAGCAATAGAGGTTTAAGCAAGCCAATAACATCCTAGTTTTCTAACAGAGAGGAAGAGTAAAAATGCCATAGAAGCCCTGATACACTAACTTTAAACTTTCTTGACACAGGAATGTGTCTGAGATTTCAAAGAATCCTGCCCCGTTTCTCTCTGGACCTGTGCTTCTGTGTGCCATAGAATTATACCTGACAGAGATGATATGGTTTTTATTTTGTTCAGGATCTTTCAGTAACTAAGGTGAAGACATTCAAGCTGGTCCTCCAAAAAACAGCAGAATTTCCTCTCACTTAGTCATGTACACAGTAAACATTGGTCTCAGTTTACTGAAGAGCTGGCTCCACTCTATCGGAGCATGCTTCTGCAATGGGAAATAGAAAACCTGGGCATGGAGGTTATGCTTCATTGGGTGGCCTTAGTGAATCCTTGCAGTGGGACTTGTGGTAGGAAAAACAAAACAAAACAAATTAACAAAAAAATGTTTCATCCCTCAGAGACCCAGGGGCAAGCTTCGGACATAAAGAAGACTGTACAGTAGCACAGGTGTCTTGTTTAAGCAGCCAGTTTTATTCAAGTGGCAGGAGGTCATATGACAATATGACCAGAGGGATGGTAATGAGAAGAGAAAGGCAAAATTATAAGAGTCTCATAAAACAAATGTCGAATTTGGTAAGCACTTTCACTCTTCCCCTTTATTGAATAGGAGCTTGAGAAATAGTTGAAAAAATTGATCCAAAATAGTAGGTCAATCAAGGTGCTTTCAATCATTATTTCAAAAATTCTCGTCGAAGTAGAATTCTGGTAGAACGAAATCACATTCCTGGAGATGGTTGGGATTTATTTTGCAAGTGCATGCTGTCCTAATGAAACAATGAAAAGCAAAAAGATATTTGTTGGAATTCTGAAAACAAAATCTCTTTCTTAAGTGTTGGTCACAAGAAAAGATAGTCTTTATTCAACTGGAGTCATTTTGCCATGTGCAAGACCTGTCACTTTCTCTGCTCTCTTTTACTAGCTTCCAAATGAAGCTACATAGAAAGGAAGGTAAAGTCAAGGGAAATGCCAACAAAAAAGTCAGAGCTGCTGGACTGAGTCATTTTTGAGGCTGCCCTAACCTGTTATCCTAGGGATTTTTTACTACCTAAGAATAGTGGGGATGATTTCTTTCATTATTTTTAGCTGGAAACATCTTAACTGATAACAAAGCCTATATAAGATCTTGTCTCTTTTCTCTAAAGCTTAAAGCTAGTACTCATATCCAAAGGGCAACTGAGTTAGCCCAGATTATATTACTCACAAAAGTTAATTTCAGAAAATATTTTCTTTAAACTGGAATAAAAAATTGTCAGAATTGTACGTACCTTTGAAGCTATTATTAGCACATTATTTATTTCCTCTTTGTTCCCCAAAGAAGTGATTTTCTAATTTTAACATATATACAAATCAACTAAATCAACTAAGGTGAGACTTGAAATTCCACATTTCCAACAAACTTTGGGTGATGTTGATTCAATTGGTCCATGGTTCAAACTTTGAATAGCAAGAACCAAGTGGACTTCAGACTTCTGCAGATAGTAAGATCAATAAAAATTAGTAATTATTGGACTATGATCATGTATTGTATTATACTCCAAAAGACCTGATGCATATATCTACATAAAATTCAAATCTAAATAAGTATCTATATTATGCATTCATCACCTTACATATACATCTAGGTATATGTATGTATATATACATATGTAAATCTCATTTCACAAATTTCTAATGTATAACAGGAAGGAGAGTGCTGGAGGGAAAACTTCTTGATTAAATTTTCTTTTCCCACTTTTACTGAAATGATTGGCAATGCAAAAATGGGAAAAACCAATATATAAAAACTGGGAAAAATAAACAACCTCAAGATGCTCACACAGTTTATATAAAGAAGCAATGTGTATAATATGGTCACTCAAATAGCTTAATCTATTATTTTTGGATAGTTTTAACTGGGCTCTCATCCAAATGTTTTCTTGCCCTAATTAGTTGTCAATGTAGTCTGGATTTTCTTTAATTGTTTGTATTGTTCTTTTTTTAATTTCTTGAGCAAAATGGTCCTTTTCAATTGTGTGTTAAAGTGAAAATCTATTAAAATGGAGAAATTTTGTAAAGATGCAAATTTTGTGATATATTCCAAATAATATTCTACTGTTTTCCCCCCTCTATATTTGAGGGGGGAAAGTGGTATATTTTGAATGGAAGGTCATTATAGTATAATTAAATTTTGGGAAATGCAAGGGGGAATGCTTTCCTCTTTTGCTGCCTTCACCCATACGTGCAAATGTATAACATGTAGGTATATTGTAAACATTTATTTCAAAATACTTAAATGGCTATCTAGTTATGTTGAAATGATTAGTGGCCATAACACTTTAATGAAATATGTTTTAATACAATAGAAATGTATTCGCACTCGTGTTCCCTAGTGAATGTCCTTCTGGCAAACCAAAAGCTCCTCTCCAATTTATGCTTTCAGGTTCTTAGAGTTTTCAATCTTTGGCTTTTTTTTTTCCTACAAGGCCTTGCAATTTTCTGAATTCATCTAGTGAAAGACAAAAATGAGAGTAACATCTACCAAATTGTTAAAAGCCTTGGCTTAGAAGAGATATATCACTTCTCCTAAATTTCACTGTTGAAAATTAGTCACTTGCACTATAACTGAGTTTGGAAATGTAGTCCACAGGTGTGACACTGTGTCCCCAAACTAAGTTAACACTATGAAGGGAAGCACACATTTGGTAGACACATAGCCATCTTGACTGTAGTTTTATTTGTATATTACATGCATTGGATCAAGAGAGTCACTGGAAAAGTGGGTGAGACATTGAACATTACTATGTAATGAGGGAAGCAGGAATGAAAAAAAATGTAGTGCTGTGTGGGAAATGTGGTGTCTCTTTGATCCCATGGGGGCCCCAAAATGTGAGGTGACCTGAATCGGTGGAAGCTGGTGGCACAGTTGGTGAAATAATTCACCCAAGGCAGAAAAAAAGAGATAGACGCTTACTGAATACACCACAAGGGAGAAGTAGGCAAGACAGCAAAGGAGAGACTGTCTGCCAGGATGCAGTGGGTGGGGGAGGGCTTTGTTTGTTTGTTTGTTTGGGAGGGTATATTTAAAGTGGAAAGGTGAGGAGGTCTGAGGATGTACGGACTTCTCCCGTTTTTGGTAACTGTGGCTGGTTTTAAGTAGCCCATTGGGTGGCGCCTGGGAGGCTTATTTGGATGAGCATAGACTCTTAATTTTGGTTCAGGTCAAGGTCTCAAGCTTTCATGGGATTGAGCCCCCACTGGGCTCTGTGCTGGCAGTGTGGGGCCTGCTTAGGATTCTCTCTCCTGTCTCTCTGTCCCTCCCCCCTTTCGTGCTGTGTCTCTCCCTCTTTCTCTCTCAAAATAAATAAGTAAATATTAAAAATTGGCAGCCCATTGGTTACTTAGGGCCTCTGGTTATTTCAAGGTGGGTCACTTAATGAGCCTGTTTGTATTCAGCCAAGGGGTCACTGTGGGCACTTCTTCCTCACTCAGGTTTCCATTGTTCAAGTCTGTTGCCCAAAGTGGCCTCTAAAGTAAGTGCTAGGAGTTGAAAACACAATAAAACATATTTAACTAAAAGATTTGCTTTTTGAGTAATTTTTTATTTTGGTGACATTAGAAGAAAAATTGAATGGATTTAGGAGAAAGCAAATTCAGGAGGGAGTTGCCATTACTTATTAAGTCTTGACAAGAGCATAAACTTACCTATGAGTGTGAAAAGAGAGAAGATTCAAGAGACACTAATTAAGTGAAATTAAAGAGACTGTGTACCTTAAAAGAAGGAGAAGGTACAATAAGCGTGACTTAGTGAACACCTTGAGAAACTGGATGGATGGTGACACTGATTGTTACAGGAAATTAAAATGTCACAATAGATTTTGAGTGAGTGAATGTTAATCAGTTTATTTTAAAACATGCAATAAAGATATGTAAAACAGACAATAAAGATTTACCAAAGCTACACTTTGGTTCTTGTAGCACAGGAGAAGGATCAGAGATTGAGATAAAGAGACAGGATTCAACAGTTTACAAATGGTAACTAAAGCCAAAAAGAAGATGAAATTGTTAAGAAAGAACATGCCTAAACAGAAGAGGCAATGACTAGGAGTGCCTGGGTGATCGGTAAGTTAAGCCTCCAACTCTTTTTTTTTTTTTTTTAAAGAAGTCTAAATGTTTTTTTTAAAATTGTTTTTAAGATTTATTTATTTTTGAGAGAGAGACACAGAGCATGAGCTGGGGACGGTCAGAGAAAGAGGGAGACACAGACTCAGAAGCAGGCTCCAGACTGAGCAAATGGTCAGTACAGAGCCTGACACGGGGCTTGAACCCACAAACTGTGAGATCATGACCTGAGTTGAAGTCGGCCACTTAACTGGCTAAGCCACCCAGGTGCCCCAGCATCCAACTCTTGATTTCTGCTAAGATTATGATCTCTTGATTTCATCTTAGGCCATGTTCTCACAGTTGTGAGACTGAGCCCTATGTCGAGCTCTGAGCTGAGCATACAGCCTACCTAAGATTTTTTTTCTCTTCATCTTCCTCTGCCCCTCCCCCTGCTTGTGCTCTTGATCTCTCCATCTCTCTCTCTCTTTCTCTCTCTCTCTGTGTAAAAAAAAAAAAAAAGAAGCAAAGAGGCAATGATTAAAGACAAAAAAAAAAAAACAAAAAAACCAAATTTAGGTTGCAAATGACATTGACTCAGAGAGGAATTAGATTTACCATAAGATTTTTCCTCATTAAAAGAAGATAAATTAAATGACTTAGTCTTTAGTGAAATAAGTACACTTGAATAAATTTTCAATGGTCCTTAGTGTTTTGTGGATCATAGATATTATGATGGCAATTTTGTGTGTCAACTTGACTACTTGACTGGTTAAACATTATTTTTGAGTGTGTCTGTGAGAGTGTTTCTAGAAGACATTAGCCTTTGAATTTGTGGATTCTCCTCAGTATTAGTGGACGTCATCCCCTCCATCATTTAAGGCCTGAGCAGAACAAAAAGTCAAGTAGGGTTGAATTCTTTCTCTTTGCCTGTTTGAGCTGGACATCAGTTTCCTCCTGCCTTTGAACTGGGACCATTGCCTTCCACTTCTCAGGCTTCTAGACATGAACCAGTCTACATCACTGGCTTTCCTGGGTCTCCAGCTTGCTGATGGGAGGCTGTGTGACTCCACAGCCTTCATAATCACATGAATCAGGTCCTCATAATACATCAGTTTACAAATATAATTAAAATAATATGACTGTATATTTTTAAATAATGTATAATAAATGACTTATTGGGTCTATTTCTCTGGAGAATCCTAATGCAGACATATTTAATAATCAGTGAAAATCCTAGCTCCTCTCTTAAAATAGATACATATGGATAAGCACCATTACACCAAATTCATGATTTTATGGACTCCTGGAAACCTATATATGGCACATGAGTCAAGTTTAAGAATCCTAACACTGTGTACCTACAGGGCTTGAACTATACAATAATAAGTTCAATAACTTTGCTATCTTGCTTATTTCAAGAAAATTCCTGAATGCATTTTTATCCAGTTGGAAATTTAAAGGAGATGCTATTAACTCATTGCATTACTATAAAATCTTTCCGTCAGAAAACTCAAGGACAGGGGTGCCTGGGGGGTGCCGTTGGTTCAGCATCCTACTCTTGATTTTGGCTCAAGTGATCTCACAGTTTGTGGTTTGGAGGGGCTCTGCAAAGGGCTCTGTGCTTTTTAAGGGTAGAACATGTTTGGGACTCTCTCTCTGCCTCCACCTGACTTGTGTGGCTGTGTAAGCATGTGCTCTCTCTCTCTCTCAAAACAAATAAATAAGCAATTTTAAAAAGAGAAAGAAGACTAAAGGACACGATGAATTTAGATTTTTGAAAATTCCATTCACTTCAATTTTCTCTTTTGTAGGGAAACCCTGAAATATAGTAAGATAAATAAACATGCATTTTATGTTGGTGTTTTAAAACCAGATATGTTATCTGTTATTTCCTCTAAAATAGCATTGTCAGCTCCATTATTGTTTTCATTTCATGCTCGACTTATTTATAAATCCTTCATGCAATATACTGATGTTTCTTCCCTCACATTCTTTATTAGAAAAATAAGAATTCTGCTTTTAATTTTATAATTATTTCCAGTATATTTGGAAAATGATATTAGAATGGATTATTTGTTAATGGTCATTAAAAGAAAAACAACTTTGCTGAAAAAAATGATGTCAACAATGCCCAATAAGGACAGAGATAGTATCTATTAATTACTGGGTCAGCTAGAGGGAAGATAAAAGATAGGAGAAATTAGACTGACGTAAGTCAGATGGAGAGAGTATTTTTTGCAGTGTGTTTTCCAAGGTTTTGTCCATTCTAATTGCAGAGGATCAAAGCAACTTTATTTTTCAATTTTCTAGAGGGATGTATTCCTTTGATTGATTTTTACCTTTTAATTTGTATCACGCCTCCATTGTTACAGATTACAGGGTATAAATTAGTATATTAAAATTTGATCTTAAAAGCCAGGTTGGGGTGACTGGCTCAGTTGAGGTGAGCATCCAACTTCAGCTCAGGTCATGATCTCACAGGTTGTGGGTTTGTTCCCTGAGTCAGGCTCTGTGCTAACAGCTCAGAGCCTGGAGCCTGCTTTACATTCTGTGTCTCCCTCTCTCACTGCCCTTCCCCCTTGCATTCTGTCTCTCTCTCCCTCTCAAAAATAAACATCTTAAAAAGATATTTTTAAATTCAGGTTAATTCATTTTTATATCATATAGAGTATTACAAATTGTATTAAATTTATAATTTAAAATAGATACTTCCAATTCATGGTCATTTTTCACATCTCCATGAATAATTAGGTTTTAGTTGTTGGACTTTTTTGTCAGTTTATTTATTTATTTATTTTTTAATTTATAATAGTTTATTGTTAAATTGGTTTCCATATAACATCCAGTGCTTCTCCTCACAAGTGCCCCCCTCCATGACCATTACCCACTTCTCCCCACCCTTTCCCCTTGTTTGTTTTTTTGATTGATTGATTGATTTGTTTGTTTTTGCAATAATTATCCTGAGTTAGTGATCACTCTGCACTTTAACTTCAGGGTGGCAGGCACTAGGACACTGAAATAGAGAATTAGTCATAACAGTCTGTGAAGAGTTTATTATTCCATCCTTAAATTCCAATATAAGATCTCATTTCTGTTCCCACCAATAATACAATAAATATGTTCCTGATGTCAATGGCCATAGTCATGGGCAGTATTTTACTTAGCTCATTTTAATTAAATGCTAATCATATACTAGGCACTGTGTTAGGAGCTGAGAAATAACTAGACAAGAGTACATATACTAAGTTCTAGAAGAAATATAGACACTTACTCACTCACATTATAACACAAACTTAGATTTAGTACCCCTTCATTTGACTAATAATGATTAAATACCTTTTACTTGATGTGCTTGACTTTTCCATAAGCCCATGCCCAGTTTTATATATTTAGAGCCATTGTAAATTTACAAAAAAATTGAGAATAAAGTGTGGAGATATCCCACACACTTCTTGTCCTCACACATGCAGTCTCCTTCACCATCAGTGTCGTACTTTTGTTACCAAGGATGAATCTACACTGATGCATCAGAGTTACCCAAAGTCCATAGTTTACCTTAGGGTTCACTCTTGGGTTTAGACAAATGTATAATGACACATATTCATCATTATGATATCATCCAGGATATTTTCACTCTCTTAAAATTCTTATATGCTCTGATTATCTGATTATTCATCCTTCCCTCATCCCCTTCACCCCTAGCCAATCTTTTGATTGTCACCAAAGTTTTGCTTTTTCTATAATGTCATATAGTTAGAGTCCATTTTTGGTTTGGCTTCTTGCACTGAGTAATAGGCATTTTAGTTTCTTCCAAGGTTTTTTCATGCCTTGATGCCTCACTTCTTTTTAGCGTTGATAAATAATATTCTGACCTCTGAGGAAACCAAAGTTTACTTATCCATTCACTTACTGAAGGACAACGTGGTTGCCTGTTGGGAGCCTCCGAGCTTCTGGCTGCCTCAGGCCAGGATATATCGCTCTCCAGGGAGCAACCAGAAAAACAAGATTTACATCTGGAGGCTAGGAGAGTGCATTTCCTGGTCCAAGATTTTGGAGACTGTCCTACTGAGTCAGACGGAAAAAAGCCAAGGTGAACAAAAGATCAATACCCATTTTGGTTTATGCAGCGCTAATCTGGGCGCTTCTTTGATGCTGTGTCCGGAGTTTCAGTTTCAGTTTTTCCCCTTTCTCTAATATTCATTTGTCTCTGTTACCTGGCAACCAACCTGGGTCAGTTCCCCACCCCAAACCCTATATAAGAGTGAATTATTTTCTTAATAAAAGAGAGAGGCTTGATCGGATTCCTTGTGCTGCCTTCACTCTCTGGTCGCCCTTTCCTGCCCTTTCTCTCCCTCCCTCAGGATCAAGAACCCTCAAAGATTTTCTGCCCTGCTGGCCAGGGCGGGACAGTTGCCTCCAAGTTTTGACAATCATAAATAAAGCTGCTATAAACATCCATGTGCAGGTTTTGTGCAGACTTAGATTTTCAGCTCCTTTGAGTAAATACCAAGAAGCATTCTTGCAGGGTACCATAATAAGGATATGTTTAGTTTTATAAGAAATTGCCAAACTGTTTCCCAAAGTGGCTGTATCATTTTGCGTTGCGACCAGCAATGCAATAGAGTTCCCATTGCTCCATATCTTCACCAGGATTTGGTGTTGTCAGTGGTTCAGATTCTGGCCATTCAGACTTACCAGATTTTTCTGTCATGGATCATGTCTTTGGTGTTGTGACTAATAAAGCATCAGCATACCCACAGTCACATCGGCTTTTCCTATATTTTCTTCTAGGAGGTTTATCATTTTATGTTTTAACATTTAGATTTGATCTCTTTTGAGTTAATATTGTGAAGAGTGTAAGGTCTGGGTTTAGGTTCACTTTTTTTTTCTTTTTGCATGTAGATGTCTAGTGTTCTCAGCACCATTTGTTGAAGAGACTATCTGTACTTCACTTTATTGACTTTGCTTTTTTTCAAAGATCGGTTGACTATATTTGTGTGGGTCTATTTCTAGGCTGTCTAATCTGTTCCATAATCTTTCTATTACTTTGTTAATACCATATGTCTTAATTACTGTCACCTCTGCAGTAAGTCTTGATGTTAGGTACTATTATTGCTCTTCTCCTTCAATTTTTCTTGTTAATTTTGTGTCTTGGGACTCTCCATATAAACTTTAGAATCAGTTTTTTTCCCTCAATATCCATAAAACAACTTGAAGGGATATTGATTGGCACAGCATTGAATCTCTAGGTAGCTGAAAACACCTGAGATCATTACAGTATTGAAACTTCCTATCCATGAACATGGACTTTTATTTAGTTCTTTGTTCTTTTATTAGTTTTTTCTAGTTTGTTAAGTTTATGCCTAAGTATTTAATGTTTGATGGAAATTATATTGTGTTTTAAATTTCAAATTTTACTTGTTTAATTTGTTTTATAGGAAAGCAATTGACTTTTGCATATTAACCCTGTGCTTCACAGTCTTGTTAAAATTGCTTAGTAGTGCCAAGAGGTTTTTTTTGTTCTTTCATATTTTCTATGAAGATGATCATGTCATATGTGAACAAAGACATTTTTATATCTTTCTCCCAAATATATATGCTTTTTAAAAATTTCCTTTTCTTGTCTTCCTGCATTAGCAAGATTTCCAGTACAATATTGAAAAGGAGTGGTGAGGAAGTACATTTGTGTCTTTTACCTAGTCTTCATGGAAATGCTTCAAGTTTCTCAGTATTAAGTATGATATTATCTGTGGTATTTTTATATATTCCATATCAAGTGGAGAAAGTTCCTCTCTATTCCTAGTTTAATGAGAAAGAATTTTCATCATGAATGGATATTGAGAGATCAATCACTTTTTCCCAAAATTTTTAAATTTAAATTCTAGTTAACATATAGTGTAATATTGGTTTCAGGAGTAGAATTTAGTGATTTATCACTTACATACAGCAGCCAGTGCTCATAACAAGTGCTCTCCTTAATAACCATAACTCATTTAGCTCACCTACAACCTTCCTCCCTCTATCACTCCTCAATTTGTTCTCTATCTTTAAGAGTTTCTTGTGGTTTGCTTCCCTTTCTTTTTCCTGTATGGTTATCTGTTTTGTTTCTTAGATTCCACATATGAATAAAATCAAATAGTATTTGTCCTTCTGTGACTTCTTTTGCTTAGCATAATATTCTCTCTCTTTATATATATATATATATATATGTATGTATATATATATATAGGCACATTTTATTTCTCCATTTATCAGTTGATAGGCATTAGGGGGCTTTCCATAGTTTAGCTATTGTTGATAAAGCTGCTATAAACATTGGGGTGTATGTACTTCTTTGAATCTTTATTTTTGTATTCTTTGGGTAGATACTTAGTAGTGCAATTGCTGGACTGTAAGATAATTCTCTTTTTCAGCTTTTTGAAGAAACTCCATACTGTTTTCCAGAGTGGCTGCATCAGTTTGCATTGCCACTAACACTATAAGAGGGTTTCCCTTTCCCCACATCCTTGCCAACACCTGTTGTATGTTGTGTTGTTAATTTTAGTCATTCTGATAGGTGTGAGGTGGTATCTCATCATAGTTTTGTTTTATATTTCCATGGTGATGAGTGATGGTAAGCATCTTTTCATGTGTCTGTTAGCCATCTTGATGTCTTCCTTGGAAAAATGTCTATTCATGTCTTCTGCTCATTTCTTAACTGGATTATTTGTTTTGCAGGTGTTGACTTTGATAAACTATAGAGTTTGGATACTATTTTTTATCAGATATACCATTTGCAAATATCTTCTCCCACTCTGAAAACTATAGAACACTTATGAAAAATGGAAGAGGACACAAAGAAATGAGAAAAAAGCTTGTTAGAAGAACATACTTTATTAAAATGTTAATATTATCCAAAGCATTCTACACATTTAATGTAATCCCTATCAAAATTCAACCAGCATTTTTCACAAAGGTGGAACAATCAATCCTAAAATTTGTATAGAATGACAAAAGACCCTGAATAGCCAAAGAATCCTGAAAAAGAAAAGCAAAACTGGAGGCATTACTTAGTCTGGACTACTTCAAGATATTATGGTATTGGCACAAAAAACAGACACACTGATTAGTGGAACAAAATAAAAATCCCATAAATGGACTCACAACTGTATGGTGAATTCACCTTTGACAACATAAGAAAGAATATTGAATGGAAAAATGACAGTCTCTTCAAAAAATGGTGTTCAGAAAACTGTATGGCAACATGTAGAAAAATAAAACTGGACTCCTTTTTACACCCTATACAAAAGTAAATTCAAAGTGGATGAAAAACCTAAATGTAACATAGGAAATTATCAAATTCTAGAGGAGAACACAGTTCTTTGACCTTGGCCGGAGCAACTTCTTACTGGACACATTGCTGGTGGCAAGGGAAACAATAGTAAAAATGAGCTATTGGGACTTAATTAAAATAAAAAGCTTCTGGGGGCACCTGAATGGGTCAGTTGATTAAGTGTTTGACTTGGGCTTGGTCATGATCTTGTGGTCCGTGGATTTGAGCCCTACATACAGCACTCTGTTGTCAGCATGGAGCTACTTGAGTTCTGTCTTTCTCTCTCTCTGCCCTTTCCCCACTCATTCACTCACTCACTGTTTAATAAATAAACATAAAAAAAGCTTCTGCACAGTAAAGGAAACAGTCAACAAAACTAAAATGCAGCCTACGGAACAGGAGAGAGCAATCACTTTTAATAGAAGAATGACAATAGGGCCATCTGAAAATTCCAAAAGACTCCCTCCATATAAATGGATTCGTGACAATTTCTTGACCACAGAGAGCACACTAAACCTATTAAACAATAGCATTAGAACACGAGTAATGGGATTTTTAAGTTTTTCAAACTTTAAAGGAAAATTTCAAAGGTTTAAAAGAAAGACAGAAATATACTACCCGTGTGAGATGAAGGCTTTTCTCCTTCATTTTCTATTCTTATGCTAAACCTTTCCCCCAATATGTACCACTTATTTAGAGGAAGGCTAATAAGGGAAATATCAAAGACAAGAACAAAATGTGACCATAAGACTTTATGTATGAAAAAGAAAGAGGCTAAAAGTCCTCACTTTTCCATAGCATTTCCTTTTAGGATTTTTTTCTCTTGTGGTTGCTGGGTAATGACTCTCTAAGTGTTCATTCCATTCTCCTTTTACTGCAGAAGCTGAAAAATTAAAATCATCTGCACTAACAGCTAGGATTCTGAACGCAAATTTGATTCAATCAACTATATGCATTCAAGTGAGGACTATAGCAAAGGGAGTTATGTTGCTGCTCTTTTGATTATTTTCTCATCACGGATTGGTGAATATATAGTTTACCTCCCACAAGCCTGCCTGGTGGGGGCAGAAGTTATGTGTGCCGCTCTCTGTGGTTCAAAAGCTAACCAGAGTTCCACAAAGGAGCTTGAGAAGTGAGCAAAAGCTCTTAGTCATAAGCTGAGATTGAATTGAACACATCTCTTCTTCAACTACTAGGTGGAAACTACTGCAGTTATAACAGGTGGCTGTGCAAAGCATATTGGATTTGCTGTAGGGATTCTGAACACTTTTCTTTTTTCTTTCTACCTCAGAAAAACGTTGTCCTCTTTTGTGCTACTGCTTTCCTCAGATGTGTTGTTTCACTTCTTTGTTTTACTAGACTCTGTGCTGCTGGAGGGCATGGGTCAGGATTTTTTATATATTCATATCCATGGTACTGTGCTGAACACATCATGAAACTCACAAATAATTTTTGAGCGAGTGAATGGATGAATTAATGAAAAACATGCATGAGAATTTTTTGGATTAGACCATTCTTCAAACTACCCTGCAGTTTTGCCTTCGAAAAGAAATATTGTATTTTTTTGTCTTTAAAATGTTAAGTCTTTAAATCATCTAGGGGGTAGGAAAAGTGTTAAAATTTTTTTTTAATGTTTTATTTTATTTTTGATGCAGAGATAGACAGAGCATGAGAGGGGCAAGGGCAGAGAGAGAAGGAGACACAGAACCGAAAGCAGGCTCCAGGCCCTGAGCTGTCAGCACAGAGCCTGACGCTGGGGCTCGAACCCACGAGCGTGAGATCTGACCTGAGCCGAAGTTGGAGGCTTAACCGACTGAGCCACCCAGGCACCCCTAAAAATAGATATTAGAGGGACACCTGGGTGGCTCAGTCGGTTAAGCATATGACTTCGGCTCAGATATGATCTCACGGTTCATGGGTTTGAGCCCCGTGTCGGGGTCTGTGGTGATAGCTCAGAGCCTGGAGTCTGCTTCGGATTCTAGGTCTCCCTCTTTTTCTGCTCCTCCCCTGCTCATGCTCTGTCTCTGTGTCAAAAATAAATATTTAAAAATTAAAAAGAAATAAATATTATAGTGTACATTGCTTAGCCAACCGGGAGAGCAATAAGAAATGTAGTAAATTTCTTCGGTTCATATCTATTAACTTGTTGAGGTTATGACAAAGTGTGGGTCACTACCAGAAAGCAATTGCAGACTTTGGAAACGTATATTTTTGGTTAGTTTTTAGTACTGGATTTGTACACTTTACCTTCCTGCAGAAATTTTATTTACTTTTTTACTGTATTTAATGCAACACTTATTCTTGTAGTCTAAATTCATTTATGTTCATATTTTCAAAGGTGATTTAAATTCAGAACTAAAGGTTGAATAAGGCCAAAGAGTTGCAAATTTATGTGACTCATCACTATTTCCTTGTTTATGACACATTCCCCTTCACAGCCTTGTGAACCTGAACTTATACAGGCTATAGCATAAAAGCCGAATTAATATTAAGTGTTTGATCTCTGCATGTCTCATTTTGTGGCTCAAGAAACTGAAGCAGTTAAGTTATATATTCTGCATAGAAACCAGAAAGCATAATACCTTCAAAGGAATATACATATATATATATATAAATGTGTATTCCTATCTAAAACATTCCATATTCCATGAGAGCAATCCCATCATTTTTCAAGTGGGAAAATGGCTCAGGGTTTAATGATTGCTGCTTGAACAAGCAATATAAATTCATTTCATACCTTATTTTTTGGCACCTTTCCTAAAGAACAATAGGAAAACTTAGATATATCTGTTTTGTTTCATTTATTTTTTTTTCCTACCAAGTATGCCCTATGTTTCCCCAGTTAAAACTAGCCTGGACAAGAGGCTCACAATATGATAATAAGAAACTGTCTCTGTCTCTGTTCATAATTGCAAATCAAAAGAAATCCAGAAACTCTAATTTACTCCTAACCAATTTCAGAAGATCTCAGAGACATTGTCACACTTACTCTCCAACACTCTTCTCGTATATATTTGTATATGCTGTTTAAAATAATGGCCCTGAATAGGGTGGTTCAGTGTTAATCTCCTCTTCACATATCACACGTTTTAAGGATATTTGAGTGATCT
>NC_043700.1:165929603-165990996 GCF_006229205.1 Suricata suricatta
GGCTGGAGAGACTGCTTCAAGGGCATCCAAACATGGAGCGAGTTTCCTGTGGGGTGGAGCTGACCAAGCATGGGAGACTCTATGCATTCATAAATTACTCATGTAAAAAATGATCTGTTTTCCACCCACCTGAGGGAAATCTTTTTCTAATTTAACTAGAATATTAATTTAAACATATCCCAATATATATAACATGTTCATTTTGTTATTTAAGGTTGTACTTACTTACATGATGATTGTATAGTTAGATGACTTTTTCAGTCTTCATAAATCTAGCTTAACAGAAGATTTTTTTCCCTTTCATATGTGCTAAAAAATAACTCCTTATTGTGGGTTCCAGAAATTCAGCTAAGTTTAAGGAGGTATAAATGGATATTAACAGTCTATGTGCTACAAAATTTAGCTCAATAAGTAAAATGCACATGAAAAAGATTGAGATTAATAAGACTTTGGGGCTTAAAGGAGATATAGTATAGACATTACACTATATAAGTAGAACAGAGCTCCTGATTTCCAATGGAAATTCTTATATCAGTGTACTGCTTTTTAATGGCTAGATGATTTGGTAGGTAAAAATACTCCCTCTTTCTCTAAAGATAAAGGGCGACTTGCTTCTAGCTAGGCAGTAAAGTTCAAAGTAAAAAAGTGACTTCCTTTAACTATGGTAAGAATGTTTGAACATATTTTTCTCTCTTGATTTAAATGTTTATTTATTTCCTCATTTTAACTCAGATGCCAACTGTGTTTAAAAGTATTTTTTCCTCTCTGTATATGTGGAAGCCTCCAATTTATCCACATTTTATTTGCATATGTGCTGGCAATTTCGTTGCATGTTATTGGGCACAAAGCATGGAGATTTTGAGCTAGGTGCAATCTTCATGATCATTTGACTCAATCTTGTCATTTTACAGCTCAAAAAATGTGATGCTGAGATGGAATATGGTATATCTTCAAGGTTACAGTGAGGTTCATAGCAAAACCGAAATGTGAACTCAGATCTGTGACACCTCAGTCATCCACACTCTTTCTTGTGCTGTGTTCTACCCAAAGTGAAGCAAATATGTCAGTTCATATCGATAAGTGAATGATGCTGAGTAAGTAACTTTTATTAGAATTTACTCAAAGCTTTTCTACTGGAATTTTTACTACTATCTTTATAGTTTTAGGATATGGGCAGAGTTGGATAGTTTAAGTTGTGGGCACAGTTGGAACCCATGATTCGTTTTCAGATCTGTACAATTTGAAAAAAAATACATACATAAAAATTAGATCATTTTTGTATGAATGAAAAGTGTCAAAATGACACTTTTAATGACATATATAAAAGGGGAGAAAAAAGTGTGATTTGTGCCCAAGGATTTGGGGAACCAATTTTGTTTGCAGGATTATCAAACTTTAACACATAAAATTTAAAAGCAATTGATAATTCATTAAGTTTTTAAAATATTTCCTCATCTTTAAATATTTTTGTGTTTCTTAGAGGTAGTCTTCAGAAAGTAGCAGTTGAGTAGAAAATGACTGAGTACAAAATGGAAAGAAATAAAATGCCATTGCATGTTTCTAATAACATGGGACAGTACAGTACTAATGGAAAATTTGCAAAACATATGAACCTCAAATATTTCCTGTTTCAGGTTAATCAATGTATTATTTCTGCATACAAAAATAAATTACTCAACTCATTCTTTGCCTTCTGGCTTTATTTTGATTTCTACCCTTTTTTCTTTCCCCACAACAGTTTTCATTCAGTACTTTTTGCTTAAGAGACAAGAATCAAATGTATGGGGTTTTCAAGTGATTAGCAGGAAAGAGGATTAACTGCCTAGAAATAAATGCCACCATCTTTTGTATGCAAAGAAGACAGTGCACCAACTATGAGACTTAGTCAATGGCAGAGAACTAAGAGATAAACATAATTCTCCCAATTTACCACGGCCCATAGTTGTCTAATTTAATGTAATATTTCTGTGTTTAACTAATGATTATGGTGATGATGTTGGAAAATAAATTTTCAGTTTGTGTGTGTTCTATCTACTAAAGATTAAATGTAGGCTAATGTCACTTGTGATTACAGAATCCCTATTTGAATATTTAGTTACTCTGGGTCTGCTTGCAACTCTACCATTGACAGCTGCACATTGAACATCCTGAAACATGTCAGTCTTTAGAAATGTTTGTTGAGGAATATCTATTGATCAGATATGCTAAAAGAGGGCATTTCACATACAAGTATGAACTTCAAGTCTTTATCTCATATTGAAATGAACAATGAATAGAATATATTGAGAATTCTAAGTTTTTAGAGAACTGAATTTGCCACCATATGAATAATTATCTGACTTTGTCAATGATTATTCCATTTTAAACATTTCAATCTTTGTTGAGATCTCTACATGAAAAGAGGTTCTAAGAAATAAGTATATGGGTTTATTCATCTTTGAGGATTGTTTTTCAATCTACAGATGCAAAGGAACTAACATCATGCTATTGCTATTAAATTTTTAGAAATACTATCTAAGCAGTAAGATTTCCTGACCTTGCAGGCTAATAAAATGTTTTAATGTATCAGAATCAGCAGAGCATGTGGGCGGATAAGTTACTGAGCTAATTAGTCATCCCTCTCCCAAGAGCTGTGTATGACTTAGTGGTGTGTGTTTAGCATTACAAGTAAGTCAACATTGTTGCAGCAGGGAAGCATCATTTCTGAGTCATTTCCATAACTCTGCCACCTTGACTTTACAATAAAATTTTCCAAGTTTATGATGCTTACAGCTTGTAAAAACGGAATGTAGCAGGAAGGAAAATTGATGCCACAGATAATCATATGATAACCCTAGTACACTAACTTTTAGAATCAGAATGGATTCCTGAGTAATGAATGTGAAGATGTGAGTATATTAGTTCATATGCCTAAATGAATACTGGTGAGTAAATCATTTTTATTGGAACTGACCTACAGCTATTTCATTGGTATTTTTGCTTATTTTCTACACTTAGAGTTTTAGAATGTTGGCACGTTAAATGGAAAAGCAGCAAACTTGATCTATAGCTAGAAGAGGTTGAGGTTGACTTTCAGGCAGGTCCTTCCTTGTAGGGGCGTAGCAAAATGAACTCCTAGCTCTCCTTGGAAGAATTCCAAGGAAGAGGAAAATATGTAGTAACAATAACAACATTTTAAACTTTCTGTATAATTATATTTTAGTGTTTAATTTTTACTTATGCATTTTATAATTCATTTGGCAAACATTTCCACTTTGGGCCCCCTGAAGTGAGTATAGCCAGACACTTTTAATTTAAAAAATGGAAAATAAGATACAGAGAGTCAAAGTCTATTGCTAAAGAAATCTGCTTGAAAGTGGCAAAACCCAAAATACCTAATACATAAATATACTGAAAAAGGGATCAGAAGATTCCAGCAAAGGGAGGTGAAAGAAGCAGTTCCCCATGATTAACACCTCCTGTGTCTCTCCTTCTCATGCCCTTCATCTTTTAAATAAGACAAACCTCTCTGATCCCAAAACTCATTTCCTTGACTCCATTTTTCCCCACCATTCTATTCATTCTTTTCTTAATTCCAACACCTGAAAAGAAAAAACAACCATCACTTTCTTACCAACAATTCCCTTTGTAAACATTTGCAATCTGGTCCTTGCCTCTCACTATGCAGAAACTGCTCTCTTGATAGTCACCAAAGTTTATCCTTAACTCCACTATTTGGTTCTCTGTAATTCCTCATCCGTCCTTGAGCTCTCAGCAGCATTTAGAACTCTTGAACATTTGCTGACTTAAACTCTCTCCCCTGTCTTGAGTTAAATGACAACTGCGGGCACCTGGAAAAAAGAGCATTTCTCAGACCCTATTTCTGCCTCTTCCTCTTCCAGGTCTTTAAATGAAGGCTGGTTTAGGTTTCTTTCTTTGAATGTCTTTCCTGTTTGTCAATCTCATGTATTCATATGAACTCAAATATTACCTTGCTGGGTTCTTCCCAATTGCCTTCCTCAGCTTTGCTTTTGAGTGACAGACCCATATTGCCAATTATCTGTTAGACATTTTCATATAAACTCAGCTTAACTAAAGCTGGACTTATCCTTCAAGACCACCTTAATTATTATCACAATATCTACCACCCCTGCATCAAAACCAAAACAAAGCAAAAATTAAACAAAAACAAACAAGAATGCTGTTGACATGAATCATTACTTCAGTCTAAGCTTGCATTATTTCCTTTTGATTCTATTTCTACCTTCCCATCTGGTTTTTTTTCCATTCCATTTTCACTATTTCTTCCTTACCTCAGTGCTAACACTTAGAAGTAATGAACTTCTCTGTTGTTTCAGTTTTTTAGCTATAAAAATGAATTTGTATTAGCATAGTATATTTTACCACTGTTGTGAGATTAGATAAGTTGATACACAAAGAACAGTTAAGCCAAAGTCTGGTACAAAGCAATTACTTAATACATGTTAGCCTTTGCTGCTACCACTACTACTGTTACTATTACTACCACAACCGATTTCACCTACATAATTTGTGGAACCCATTGAAAAGTGAAAGTGTGAGGTTTATTGTTCAACTAGCAGGAAAAAATGTTTAAATTAGTTTGTATTACATTTTCTATTTCTAACCACATTTCCAAGGTCAGTGTCTGTCCTAGAGAGTAATCAATTTAGTGTCAAGGAGAAATTCTCCAGATACCGATTAAAAGTTGCAAGACAGGGGTGTCCAAATGGCTCTGTCAGTTAAACATCTCACTCTTAATTTTGACTCAGGTCATGATCTCATGGACTGTGAGATCAAGCCAGCCACCAGGGTCTGGGCTTGACAACGCAGAATCGACTTGGGTTTCTCTCTCCCTCACTTTCTCTCTGAGCCTCTCCCATTAGTGTGTGTATGCGCGCATGCACTTTCTCTGTCTCTTAAAATAAATAAATAAACATTAAAATAACCTTTAGAAGTTGAAAGACAGGGGCACCTGGGTGGCTCAGTCAGTTGAGCGTCTGACTTCAGATCACATTGTGATCTAGCAGCTGTGGGTTCAGCCCTGTGTAAGTCTCTGTGCTGACAGCTCAGAGCCTGGAGCTTGCTTTCCATTCTGTGTCTCCCTCTCTATCTGACTCTCCCCTGCTCATGCTCTGTCTCTCTCAAAAATAAATAAGCATTAAAAATTAATAATTAAAAAATAATAAAAGTTGCAAGACAGATTTGATTCAGACTACCGCCGTAGGACAGAGAGACTTCAGTGTACTATGGATTCAACTCCACCAAAATGGTAGATGGGAGATTTTTAGAATGCAAGAATGTGCTAAGGGAAAAGTACTGAGATGCATTAATGGGGGTTGGCCAATAGGACTAGGCCATCAGTTTGTTAATTAGCACTTACCTGGGGCAGAAATAAACTTTTTATATCTTTAGAACAGGAGATAGTTTTGCAAATTGGAGAAGGTGTCCACTAAAGTTAGCCTTACTCTTCCAAGGGGAATGAGAAACAGGACAGCCATCTCCCTGGATGTTGGCATTTTATTTATTTATTTATTTATTAAGTTTATTTATTAATTTTGAGAGAGACAGATAGCACAAGTCGGGTAGGGGCAGAGGGAGGGGGAGAGAGAGACAATTCCAAGCAGGCTCTGCTCTGCCAGCACAGAGCCTAAAACAGCACTGGAATCGTGAAACTGTGAGATCATGACCTGAGCCAAAACCAAGCATCAGAAGTTTAACCGACTGAACCACCCAAGCACCCCTGGATATTTGCATTTTAAGGCAATGGCCCCCAGTTACTCAAGGAGACTTTTTTGGGTGGTAGAAGATTTACATCTCAAAGGGACAGTGAAATAATTTATAAGTTTCCTGTAGTAACTCCTCTAAGAAAAGAGAGAGATCAAGGGCCTATAGTCAGGTTCTGGTGGAAATAAACAGTAAATTCTTTGTCAGCTGTATTAGAGCTTTCCAGAGAAACAGAACCAAATGGGATACACACATGCACATAAATACGCACTCATGTATATATGATTTATTATAAACAATCAGCTCACATGATTATAAAGGCTGAGAAGTCCCAAGATATGCAGCCTGCAAGCTGGAGACCTAGGAGAACCAATAATGGAGTTCCAGTCTGAATCTGAAAGCCCGAGCACCAAGAGACTCATGGTTTAAGTTCTAGCCTACAGCCAGCAGGCTCAACACCTGCAAAGAGCCAAACCATTTCAGATTGAGGCTGAAGTCAGAAACAGATCAATGTTCCAAGTCAAGGCCATCAGTAGGAGGAATTTCCTCCTATTCCAGGGAGAGTGAGCTTTTTAAATTATTCATGCCTTTAGTTAATTAGATGAGGACACGCCCACATTAGGAAGAGCAGTTTTTTTTTTAAGTTTACGTTTATATTTTTGAGAGAGAGAGAGAGAGAGAGAGAGAGAGCATGAGCAGGGGAGGGGTAGAGAGAGAGGGAGACACAGAATCTGAAGCAGACTTTAGGCTCTGAGCTGTCAGTACAGAGCCGGATATGGAGCCCGAACACATGAACTATGAAGTCATGACCTGAGCTGAAGTCTGACGCTTAACTGCAAGAGCAATTTTCTCTACTCAATCAAAAGTTAATTTTATTCTAAAACAACGTCACCCACAGAAATCACCAGCTCCCTTGTTATACTGTGACCCAGTCAAGTTGACTTACAAAATTAACTATTACAACATTGTTGGGCTTTCTCAAGTAGACATTTTAAGAGGGTGGTGGTGGCTGTGGCTATCCTAGAAACATGGTCCAGGGTCAATAGAAGCTAGGCTGGAGTTGGGCCAATTCTCTTACCGTAGGGGTTAGGTGGTATCCTTTGTGCCAAGAGTTTTATGGTTCTCATCTGTCAAGTGGCATTCTTATTCCATAACGTCTCTTAAGAGAGTTTCATGGGATTTAATTGGCAATGTTTTAAGCAATTTAGGATTCTAAGAAAATTTTAAATGAAGATTGGTTATGATAAAGGTAATAAGATAAAGATAATTTTATTGATTTACATACCCATTGTAGAATTGTGAGTTTCAGAGTTGAACTGTGTTTCTGTGTTTTGAAGGGCTACAGATTCAGCTCATGTCGTTTGTTATATTCAAATTGCTGCCTCATGACGTCTTTACTCACACATTGCCACGTACATGATTTTAGGTACTTTGAAAATATGGGTGCAATGAAATCAGTAATACAGGATTGTAATTTCAGAAAACATTCTTCTGGCAAAATAAATAGAGCCAGTTTTATGTCATCTATAGTTTCTCCTTTAAAGATCAATGTTCTTCAATTTACTATTATTACCTACCAGGATCTTGTTATAGAATTTTACCACTATAATTAAATAATAATGAGTATAGTAAATATTTAGTGAACACATACCAGCAGGTATTATGGAAAACAAGTTTTTTCTCATCTTACATGCATACCTCCTAACCAAGAGCCTTCTTAATCTGAAAGCCCCTTTTTCAAGTGTGAATACTTCTAAATGAATCCTCAGACTTTGAGCAAAATATTTAAGCTGTGTATCTAGCATTTATTTCACCTACTTCTTATTCTCTAAAGTACCTATTGTTGAGTTTTCTAAAACTGTCTTTCATGATAGAAAGCTATTAGCCAATACACCCTCCAACGAAAATCATCCTCAATATTTTGCTTTATATTCTCTCATTCAGATAGTCAAGGCTTTTAATATTTTAACCTATTGCTGTAGAATCAAGATAATTTATATAGCAGACTATGTTTCTATTTACAGGGGATAACTGTTAGGTCATCGCAAATAGTCCAATTTCCACTATATCAGATATATTTTTAAGGTTTTTTTTTTCTTACCTTTATTTAACTATTCAGCAAATATTTTTGAGTTCCTATTATGAGCTATAAATATATGTTTAGTGTCTTCTGGTAGCAGAGAATATATCGGTGGCTTCATCCACAGAGATATTTTACTTCAGTAGTTGAAGACAGACAGTGGTCAAATAAGTAAAATCTATGATAAGTATTATTAAAAGAAAATAGGAGGACTGATAGGAGACTTGGTTAGATTACCATTTTTAACAGGTGAACAGAGAAAGTTTCACTCCTAGGGTGATATTTTGGGAAAGAATTATGAAAAATGAAGCAGCAATCTTTACGGAAATCTAGGAGAAGAGTTTTCTAAGTATAGCTTTATAGTCAGTGTGAGTGTCCTGAGGCAGAAGTAAACCCAGTGTGTTGGAGAAATATCAAGGAGGAGCAGAGTGAATCATTGCCGAATGGTGAGAAATGAGCTTTTAGTGAGGTAATGGGGGCAAGATCACATATGGCTTTTTGCACCATTATTAAGATATTGCCTTTCTCTTTGAATATATATTCATTTAAGTATTTTGTTCAGACTAGTGACATATATGGCTTACATTTTTGAAAAATTCCCCTCATGGCTGTTTTTAAGAATAGACTATAGGAAGGTGAATCTGCAAGTATAAAAATGAATTAGCTGCTATTAAAATAATGTCAGCTTGGACAAGGGTGCTAACTGTAAAATTGTTAAATGGCTTGTTTGTTTTAATTGAAGCTAAAACTAATAAGGATGTTGATATCTAGACATCTGAGAAATAGAAGGGTCAAGAAGGAATCCAAGATTTTTGTCCTGGAAAACTAGAAAAATACACTTGCCATTTTCAAAGAGTAGAAAAGACAATATCATATGGCCAACATGTTCTATGTTGGACATAGTAATTTTGAAATTCTACTATAAATCTGAATGGAAATGTAGAGTAGGTCATTGGTTACATACACTGACAAATTCCTGGCTGGATGTATACTTTAAGACATTGTCAGCATATCAGTGGTATTTAGAACAAAAAGTCTCCATGAATCCTCAGAGGAGTACTATAGTTGGATGAATCACCAGAGTAGTAATGTAGTTAGAAAAGAGATTTATGGACTAATCTCTGAGGCCCTCCTAGTGTTTAAAGGTTGAAGATATAAGTAGAATCTGGCACAGTAGGCTGCAGATAGTAAATTGAAAGATTGTTCTGAAAGCCCAGTGAAGAAATTCTTTCAAGGATGAGCAAATGACCAGTGACAATTGGCCATAAGATTTAGCAAGGTAGAGATTATTGGTAATTAAAAAAAAATTATGTTTACTTATTTTTGAGAGAGAAAAACAGAGCATAAGCAAGAGAGGGGCAGAGAAAGAGAGGGAGACACAGAATCTAAAGCAGGCTCCAGGCTCTGAGCTCGAACCCATGAACTGGGAGATCATGACCCAAGCCAAAGTCAGATGCTTAACCGTCTGAGCCACCCAGGAGCCCCATAGATTGTTGGTAATTTTGACAAAAGCAGTTTCAGTGAAAAAGTGGGGTAGATGTCTGAACAAAGTTGGTTCAATAGACAATGAGATGAGACTCATAAGATCCAGTAAGTGTGAAAAGTCCTGAGGTGTGGAGGTAAGTTGTTATTTAAAGGGACTAGTATTAGGCTAAGTGAAATAAGTCAGTCAGAGAAAGATAAATGCCATATGATTTCACTCAAAAACAAAACAAATGACCAAAGGGGAAAAAAGAGACAGAAGCAAATCAAGAAACATACTCTTAATTACAGAGAACAAACTGATGGTTATCAGAGGGGAGGTGGTTGGGGGGGGGATGGTCAAATATGTGATGGGGATTAAGGAGGGCACTTGTGATGAGCACTGGGTGCTGTACAGAAGTGCTGAATCATTAAATTGTACACCTGAAGCAAATGTAACTCTGTTTAAACTAACTGGAATTCAAAGAAAAACTTAAAAGGACCAGTGGTGTGGGATCAAGAATTCATGGAAAATGGGAAAAATGGTAGTATATGATTTGAATGGACATAAGAAGAGTGTTCATTTCTGTTTATATATAGAAAAGTTATTTCCATAGGCAATCTAATAACATTTAGAAAGTTATTCAGATAATAGTTTTATAATGATCAGAATTAGCTGGAGAGCATAAAGAAAACGGTCACCATAGAGAAGTCAGGATATGGGCCTGAAAAGCAATGGAGACAATATCTTTATTTCCGGAAACCTTGAATCTAAAAATTAAGAAAGTTTTGCCTTAAATTTGTTTTATTTTGTTATTAGTTTTACTTTTGAGAGAATGCTCACTAGCGGGGGAGGGGCAGAGGGAGAGAGAGAGAGAATCCCAAGCTGACAGTGCAGAGCCCAACTCAGGGGTTGATCTCATGATCATGAGACTTAACTGACTGAGCTACCCAGTGCCCCAATTGTGCCTTAAATTTAAATGGTCACTTTTCTAAGCAAATATATATGTGTATCATCTTGTTTTATATTCTCAATGATACCAGTAATAAGTGAAAGATATTATACTCTCATACTGAGGCAAGAAATTTTCTCCAAAGCTAAGGGACTTGACTTAACCTAACAACTTTTTCTTTCACACAATATACTAATACTAACGTCTCAGACATTAGAACACTTAACTTTCCACTCCTAAGAGAAGATACATATTTTAGAAAGAGGACTAGTAAAAACAATAACTAGTCTTTTAAAATATGCAAGTGAGCAAAAAATATATAAAAAATAAAATATATATAAAAAAAGTGTTGGAGGGGGTCATCAAGAGTATGATTGCAGGTTGACCTATGACCTGGATCTGGGGATCGACAGCTCCCCACTCCTTCCTCTGTTTTAGGGATATACACTCTGCTTGCCTTCCTCCTGAGCCAAGGTCCTCTGCCTAAGAGCAGGGCCTTGAATTAGAAACATGTTGTAGGGACCATGTGAATGGTGTAGGTGACTGGGCCAACTTCAGCCCTCTGTATAAACTTTTAAGATTTTGCATTTGGGTGCTGAGCAGTTCATTTTGTGATTCCTGGGGGACAAGCCTCTTCCCATGTAAGTAACCCTGCCATCTACCAATCCGGTCTCTTTCTATCCTTCATGTTCAGGAGCCCATTTCAGATTTCACCCAGGAGGCTCCTGAAGTTTTGAACTAATAGCAAGAGGTAAGTTGAATAATATAGTAAAATGAATTTATAGTAAAATACAGTTAAATATAGATTTATGTAGGGAAATTACATCATAAATGTAGAAATCAAGGAAGATTTGTACCAGATGGTTACTAGAATCATAGATAGAGCCGAAGCATCTTGGAAAACAACCTAAGATAAAATTAGTTTGAGAA
Organism: Suricata suricatta; assembly: GCF_006229205.1. Classification (NCBI taxonomy): domain Eukaryota; kingdom Metazoa; phylum Chordata; class Mammalia; order Carnivora; family Herpestidae; genus Suricata; species Suricata suricatta. Next base: position 165,940,752 of record NC_043700.1, read on the forward strand.
CTTTGACAGGGAGTTAATTATTGAATAAACTCTGTGTTATCTATTGTAGAAAGGGAATTGCTGTCCTTGTTAAACAGATTTTTTAATTAATAAGGAATTATCGCATACACTATATGGGGGATAACCAATTTTCTAAAGAATTAGAAAACAATAGAATGTACTTAACACTAAATTAAATCAAACACAATTTAATTATTTTAATGACTGCAGAGTTTGGTAGAACTACTTTACAGAAGCAGTTTAGAATATGACACAAATACAATGTATACAGTTAAAAAAAGGCTTTTGATAGATTATTTTGGGTGGGAAGCAGTTAACAGTAAATTTCAGATATAGAAATGTATGGACATGGCAAGTGTTTGTAACACAAGAGAATTAGTCATGAATTAATTAAAACCATTCATTCATTCATTCATCCATCCCACATTTGTTGACAGCATGCAGAAAGGTTGGCATTGAAATGAATTGTTATTGATAGGAATAATATTAAGAATATTTTCTATCTTCAGGAAGTTGATGGTGTAGTTTGGAAGGCAGAAAAGTAAGTAAATAGTCATGATAGGAGTTTGTGCTTGATGATAAAGAAGCACCAAAAAGAGCTACTCAATTTAGTGTTAGGTTAGAAAAAATAAAAGAAGAATTTTTAGGTAAACTCACAGTGCTAAGTTTGAAATCCTGGGGTTTCTTGACATTGTATCTATCATGCATACAAGAGAGTATTTAATGGGAAGAGACACAAGTTAATGTAGTTGAGTAAAGCATTAAAGGTGTTACTCATTCAGACTACTTTAATGTATAAGAGAGGATAATCCTTTCTGCAAATCTGTTGATGATAACTGAAAAGTTCTTGGGAACTAGTTTTTACTGCGTTAGTAATGTCAAGAGTAATTCATTTTTTACTTCTTTAAGTAAAGTGTTTGCATGCAACTCTGGTCTCTTTATCAATGGCCTCCAGGAATTGAAGTTCAGCTGCAAATTGCATAAGAGCTCATACATGACTTTATATGTCAGTAAACAAAGATATATAGGCAAAAGGATTTAAGCACTCTTCTTTTTAATCCGTACTCATGTCCCATTTATTATCCAGGGTCCAGTTAGAGATAGAAGTTAAACAATTTTTGTTTTCAACAGGAAGATTTAATATAAAGATTTGCTACTAGTTATTGGAGGACTGAAAAGGAAGAAAGGAAATACTAAAGCATTAGAGATCGTAGCTCCTGGAAAAGAATTCCATCCCAAGGCTGGGACAATTAAAGTTTGAAATTATTAATACTTAAGAGATAGAGGAGGAAATCCGCAGAGCTGAAACTCAAGTGTCTGAAAATAAGAAGTCTAAGGAGGAGGTACTGCTCACTCTGAAAAGCTGACATGTCTGAGAAGGTGTGATGAGGTTGGTTCAGAAGGTGTTGGCAAAGAAAGCAGCGCTGCTACTGAAATGAAATGTCACTGTCAGGGTGAAAAAGTGTTGCTGCGGTGACTGAGTGCAGCAAGAAGCAAAAACACGAACAGGAAACAAACAGGAGGGAGTGAGCCTCTTTTTTTCCCCTAAGTCTTCCAGTGCTTTTCTGGTATCTTCTATCAGCAGAGAGTCACAGAAGCCAGCATAACAAAGCAGAAATAAAATAGGCAAGTCCCAGCCACAGGATCACAAACCAGAGGTTTGTGCTAAGAGCCATAACAGTAACTGAGACAATAAAAGTTAGTATTCAGATGCCCTAGAAGTTAACATATTTGAATGCACTTTTTCGTTGGCCCTATGTACAATAAATTTTAGGATGAAGGTGGAATTTTATGAATAATTTGCTTTTGTTCTCATAGAATTGAAAGTGGATGGGGTGCTTGGGTGGCTCATGGCTCAGTTAATTAAGTGTCTAATTCTTGGTTTAAGCTCAGTTCAGTTAGTTAAGTGTCTAATTCTTTGTTTCAGCTCAGGTCATGATCTCACATTTGTGAGATCAAGCCCTAAGTGGGGCTATGTGCTGAACATGTGGAGCCTGCTTGGGATTCTCTCTGCCCTTCCTTCTCTCTCTCTCTCTCTCTCTCTTAACGTAAATACATAAACTTAAAAAAATCTTTTAGGGACACCTGGGTGGCTCATTCAGTTAGGCATCCAACTTTGGCTCAGGTGTTGATCTCATGGTTTGTGGGTTCAAACCCCGCATCGGGCGCGGTGCTGACAGCTCAGAGCCTGGAACCTGCTTCGGATTCTGTGTCTCCCTCTCTCTTTGTGCCCCCTCCCCCACTCACTGTCTCTCTCTCAAAAATAAATAAACATTAAAAAAATCTTTTAAAAAAGAAAGTATCAATATATTTGACACACAAATATATTTGGTCAATATATTTGATCCAGTCAATATGTTTACAGTTTTTAAAAGCTTAGTTTGACAAAAGCTGTAAAATATTGTCAAGTGGTGTCCCAGCTTGCTTCAGAACACTGAAGACTCAGTAAGCGGATAGTTCTGTCTTAAAGTCATTTAATTCTTATTTGCTGTTTTATTAAAGATTGGCATTCACTGTGAAAGTTTTGCCTGAATTAGGGATAGTAGAACATAAAATTCAAAATATATGTCAAAGCAATACACCACTTTTGTATTTCTTTCCTTTTTATGTTACTAAAATAAGACTGTTTTCCTTGAATTGCGTGATAGTCTAATTTCAGTCTTATTATGCTTTTATCAATTTCTCAAACATCAATCAACAATTAGCCATGGGAAGAGGTGAAAGAAACTAGTCTTCTGACGATCCCTGTAAACATCTTAAGCGAGCATGAGACTGGGATAGCCATGAGCTAAACTATTGGCGCTCTTACAAAAGCTATAGAAATTACTCAACACGGAAACTCACTCAACGGTGAAATAACATTTAGAGGAAGTTATTTATTTTACGTTATTAATGTTGGTGTTAAATTGTTCAATTGGGCATCATGTCAAAATTGAGCTTTTTTGTTTCTTAAGGGGAAAAGGTAGGCAGAAAGGTGATCAAGCGAAACAATAAGAAATAAGGTTTTGTAAAATAAGTAGATTTTAATTCCATCAATTGCTAAAGTGTTACTTTTCCCTCAAGTATTCTAAGTCAATTTTTGGTATGCATCTTTGCATAACACCAAAGTTACTTATCCTCTGTTTAGACTCTTGCTTCTAATCCTAACTCTTTGGGATAAATTAGGTAAGTCTATAGGTTTTATCTGGCTCTCAAAATGATGTACTAGATTTTTCTTTTGAATCTACAACTTTATTAGTTACCGTAGGTTTCTTAAAAATATTATGAAGTTACAGAGTTCTGTGAGTTTTCTGAATTACTATTTGATAGTATTTATTCCTTGGGGGAAATTTAACATTAAGCTGGAAGTTTATACCTAAGATGAACTGTAATATATATCCTTAATATGAAATGCTGAAGAAGACATTTATCTTAATTTCCAAGAAAGAGATGTCATTGAATGCCCTTCTGAACAGTTATTTTTTTCATCTTTTTCAAACCAGGAAAAGAAATATTAGCATGATTATATTTTGATACTGTTAATTAAGCTAATAAACATGTTAGGTTTGATCTAAAAGTGAAGAAAATATCAAATGTTAAGATTATGCTTTTGGCTTAATCTCAATTTTTAAAAAGGTCTTAACAAATATTTAGAATTCTTGTTTAAAGCAAATAATAAAATACAGCTTTCCAAAATGTTTGCATATGTTCATCTATATTGAAAAATGTGAACAATAGCTTACTTCAAGATCATAAATAATCATGAAAACAATTATGAGAGTAATTAAGTACTAGATATCATTTTGAAGAGAGCACTCTGTTGTCAGCATTGTACTAGACATTATTTCTGTCTTTGTTGCATGTGGGAATGCTGATAACACTGACTCCATCTTTAGTCCTCCATCATCTTCTCCTCTCTGGCACAGAAAGGCACCACTTTAGACAACTACTCTGTGACCTCACCTCCATGCCTCTTGCTCCATAAAAGCTGAAGATTAAGGTCCAGATTGAGGCAGAGAATAAGGATGGAAATTCATAGTGCTGTGGATCTTTAGTCCTTCCACCAGCCTGATAGCCCATCAGTAAGTTATCTTGTGTAAAATCCTGGGTAAATGGTATGGAGTGGTTGCCCTCATTTTTCCATATTACAGTGTCTTCTCAGTCTAGAGGATACATTATTGACCCTCTCCACATTCAACAAAGATTTATTGATTAGTTTTTGTGGATTAAGCATTACGTGAGACAGCTGAGACCTCAAAGATTAATAAGGGAAATCTTCTACTCTCAAGGGGATAATATAATGTGATAAGCATAGGAGGTAGAACTTTCTCATTATATCTTTTTAATTTATGAACTCATTTAATACATATCTATTTTGATAGGCATTGTGCTAAATGATGGTAATTCAAAGGGGAATAGATGCAGACCAAATACTTCTGAAAAGGAACTTGAAATAAGAGGAAGAAATTAGTGAGATTAATATGTAAGTAAATTTAAAATTGAACTGTAAAAAGTTTGTATTTGGGGTTACCTGATACTATGAAAGGGTATGATGGCATTTCTGTGCCTTTCAAAGAGGTTAGGAAAAAACATTCATTCTGGCTGAGATCTAAGGGTGAAGTAGGGTGTATTAATGGAGGGAGTCAGTATCTCGGCAAAAAGAGCAGCATATATTAAAGCCTTGTGGTGATGGAGTGGGAGGGAGTAGGTATATTTTAAGAAAGTTAAAGGAAAAAAATGAGATCATTTAGGTAAATAAAATTCAAATTGTACAGAATCTCAACTAGATGGTATTGTATTTTTCATTGAGAAAAAAAATGTTCTGGCTCGAGTGAAAAATCTGAAGAAACAAATAGATGAGGACAAGTGTCATTTGTGGGGGACAATGTAGGGAACTATACTTATTAATATATGCATTCATTTATTTTTTTAAAGTTTCTTTATTGATATTGAGAGAGAGTGAGCAAGAGTGAGACCATGTGCGCAAGAAGAGGAGGGGCAGAGAGAGATAGGGAGAGAGAGAAATTTGTATTCAATTCAATATGTGCATAGATTTCTTTCAGCTAATCCATATAAAACAAACTGCTATTCTAGAAACTTAGTAATAATACAAATCTTTTTAAAAAGAGCTTAATATGACTAAGTAAGGCAACTGAAGACAATTTTATTATGGGGGAAGGAAATAGAACAAACTTGTGGATTTTGGACTTTTTTTTTTACACATGCATGATTTTATTCTAGAGTCCAACATAAAAAAAAAATGGGAATATTCTACCGCGAATATCTGTAATTTTATAAAGATTTTTTTTACTGCTCATAGGATTAAGAAACGTATCTCTACAGATATATAATCCTCATTGATTCTGTCAGGAAAGGGAGGATAACTTTGGTATTCATTTTTAATTCATAATAATGATGGTGATAGCAATAAAAATAATAGCTAATATTTAAATAAAAGAAACACTTCTAAGGACCAGTACCTCAAAAATCAAAACTCTGAGACAAAACTTTTTATTGTTATTATTTTGACTTAGACTATGAGGAAATCCAACCTCAGAAAAGTAACCCACACAAAATTATGTAGCTAATAATAAGAAGAAATTAAATTCAAGCCCATATCTGTTTGACTCCAGAATCCATATTTCAAAATCATGCTTTCTCTTATTAGGAAGAGGTGGGGAGAGTTTATTGTAAATGGTGAGCAACATTACTTTCTACATTATCACTTCTCAGCCAATGAGTTTATAGAGGTATTAAGTACAATATACAAGGGTTATTTGAGGGAGAGAATAAAAGCAAGGAAAACAGAATTTTAATGAACAGTGAGAATTATAGAAAAATAGATATCCTAGATGAACACAAAACTTGCCATTTTCAACTTCCTCTTCCAAATTTCTAGAAAAATGTTTAAAACAATAGTGATAAGTCTTTTTAAAAATCTTCTCTTTCTTTCCATATAAGAGAGGAATAGGAATATAGTATTTTTCTTTTTGTTTTTCCATCTGTTCTCCTGATTCAAATTTTATACAGAGTATTTTGTTTCTCTGTAAATAAATGAAAGGATTTCACCATCATTTAATTATGCTTTTTAAAAAAAAAGTTTTCCTGGCACATAGAAAGAAGTAATAAAAATGAAACTGGGTTTGTTTAGAGAGTACAGTGGTGATAGTAGAATATTTTAATATCTTTTCTAGAGTGCATTCAAGACACTACATTTTCTCCTCATTATAACCAGTGTTGGAAGAAGCTTATAATGGAAATTGAATATACTGTATGAGTTTATAAAATGCAATGTGAAGATAATATGACATGCTTAGTTATTAATATAAAGGACTAATTCTGCATTCAATGTTTTAAAATTTTTTAAATAATTTATTTGATGTAGTCTGATTTTAGTAAGTTTTAACTACTCTTTTCTTTCTTTAATACTGCCCTCTGTCTATGGTTAGTATTAGAAGTTAGATTTTCTATAAAGAGTAAAAAAAGAAATAAACTGAGTATATTATCCTTTTAACTTTCCACAAACAAAAGTCTACTCAGATTAAAGAATATCAGTCCCATCCCTCCCCTCTTTAATGATAGTTTCCGACCCCTGAAAATATCTGAGCTACGTTCAAAGTTTATTTTAAGTTATAGAGCTAATGTGCAAGATAACGATACAGCTTATTTAATGCCGCAAAGAGAGTACATTTTTGTCACTGGAAAATTATATGTATAAGACCTAGCATTTTACTAACATTCTGTATATCTCCTAAAGAAGTTCATGATAGGAAGACATAAAATTCTGTTTTTCCTAATCATACATTCTTAAAGCACTCTGAAAAGAAAAATAACATGCTAAAATTGTTTTGTTCTTTGTGGCTTAACTCAGGTTTAGGTTAAACCCAAGTCTGCATAATTTATTCCATGGTTTGACAATTCTCCTTCTGTTTAATGCAAACCCAGTAAAGCTTTTCTGCAAGATAGAGCCTTGATTTGGGGAAAGCAGTTGCAGAAGGCTGAAAAACGGCAATGAAATGAACAACACTAACCTCGATTTGTTAATTGAGGTCATTGGTTAGCTTCAGAGAATACTGTATACACAATTAAGCAAGCATTTCACACTGTTCTTGCTTGTTAACCGGTTTTGAGATATTCTGCTAGACAGAAAATTGATAGGCATGGTAAACATGCTCTAGTTGTCTAATTAACTCAGGTAGTACAATTACTGGTGTTCAATATCTATCAACAAAGCAAAGGTGCTTTAAATGTCATATAAACACTAGAAATAAAGCACAAAGGGATTTCACAGAACTCGCCATCTAAATGAGAGTTGACTTCTTGTTAATCCTGTCTTGTAATGTAGAAAACTTAACTTAAGGAGAAGGAAAGACAGAAAGGAAAGACCTTCTTTGATTTTAAATAGCCATTTCTGAGAGTTTAGAGAGGCATTTTAGAGGGTGTCCCCTAGCTTTATGAAACCTCATGTTAACTTGAAATACTAAAATATTTGTCAAATAATTCAATTTAAATGATACCACCAGAAATTGTCCTCTTCCATGATCTCTCCTGTCATGCTCTACAGGCTGCCAGTAGGCTTCAAGAACCAGTGATACTATCCTGCAGAAGGCAATAATGTCTCCACATGGGCGAACATGTTTGTCCTTCAGAGTAAATTTAAACTTACATATATATTTTTAGAATGATGTTTTCTTCTATTAGTATTTCACCATTTCATATATATATATATATAGTCTTCTTATTATGCCTGCCATTCATCCATTTGGTTACTGAACTAGTACTTTTTAAGTCATTATTTTGTTAGTATGGTAGCAGCAGATGCTCAAAATGCCTGTGTTAAATAACATAATATTTCAGTGTAATGGATAAGCGGTAATGGACAGTCCTAGCTTACTTTTCAGCATCCTGTCCCACTTCCCTTATTTCTAGGCTGACCACTCCACATATAGCCCTCAGACTCAGGGAAACCTATCTGTACTCCTAGCTCCAGGTGGTGAATGATCTAAAGTGATTCCATTCCCCTTCCAAGAGGTTAGTTTAGTAACAGCCTCCTTGCACACTGAGCATTTGGGTCACCATTAAAGGTTTGTTGGATCTTTTGGAAAAGTTATTGAGTTTCTAGGACTCTTTCCCTCTGAATCTTATAAAGAATAAGTGTCAACAGAGGAAAGGCTTTAATCATTTTTTATGTAAAGAAAAGAGCCAGAAGGAAACACAGAGAGGTAGACACATTCAAGAAAAGAGTAGTATAGAGAAACCAGAACTATGGATTAAGTTGATCCTCAGGAAACCCAAATTACCTCTAGATTTCATCATTTTTATGTCAGTGTCTACTGCTTTTTCCATTACTTGGAATCATAGAACTTTAGCTGATCGATGAAACAAAGTCCTATATCAAAAAGACCAACATAATGTGCCTCTGATTATTCAGAACCATATTGTTTTATTTATTATTGTTTTCTCCTCTTTCTGCAATAATTTACCATTAAAAATATACACATTCTTTTTTTAACAAATGAGGAAAACCTACTTAATAGTAAATTATACAAAGGAATTTCTTACTTTATCATTTTTGTTACTGATACACACATCCATAGTTTAAAAACTGAATAGTACTAATATGCCTGTATATATCTTTTGGATATAATATTTTCTTTGAATTCTCTGAGAGTACTGACAGTATATTTTAAGGATGTCTATTCATGGTATTGGTGTTCTATTTTCTTCCTTATTCTATTTAGTTTAGTGCTTTTCTCTTGAATAAGAAACTTTATCAATATCCAGTGAATATTGGCTATTTATTAAAGCTTAACATGAGGACACTAAATGATAATTAAAATTTTTTTAAAATGACATACATTCACCAGGTAATCTTGGTTTTTTGTTTTGTTTTGTTTTGTTTTTAATTTTCCTTCTTCATCACAAACATCTATCCATCCATATCTTGGCTTCTCCTCCTGTGACTGAATGTTAAATTCTATTCTCTGCTGAAGTACTCCATTCCCAATTTGCTTTGCAATTTATTGAAAATGTTACTCCCCACCGGCTAGTCACTGTCCGTTTCTGTCAGTGCTTTGAAGTGCTGATCATTATTTAAAGTCATATTACACAACCTTACGTATTACACAACCTCATGTAATAACAAATGTACTACACAAGCTTTGTGGCCTGTCTCCTCCTTGTGCTGAAGGTCCATGAGAGTGCAGTAAGGTCTGTCCTGCTATATGATATAGTGCCTGATATATAATAGATTCTCACGAAGCAGTCTCTTGTTGAATCAGTTCTGAATCAATACTGAATCAGTACTTAATTCAATGTGCCCATTCTTAGGGGCAAATTGTTCTTTTAAATTAAAAGTTTTTTGGAGGGGAAGGCAATAAGAGGAAAAAAAGTCTTATCAGAGATTCCAGAGATGACATTATACTTTCAGATCTCTTAGGTTATTTTATTCAAAGTGTGCATGGTAGGCACTGTTAACTATTGCATTAAAAATCACAAGAAAAGTCTCTTGACATTTTTTGAAATTAATTTTGATGCACATATCTTTGACTTTAGGTCCTGGATGATTGGGGAACTGAAATAATTTCCCCCTAAAAATACTGATCTGTTCAGTGAATCTGTCATTCTGTCAGATAAAGGACTAAGGGACTTTTAACTTAGTCTAGAGAATTTTTCAAAGCAGTTCCTCAGGAAAAAGCATTCTGTTTGCTTAAAGCTACACTTGGTAAATGATGCTCAAGAAGGAAAATACTTAAAGTTCATCCAAATTATTCCATATGTTAATAGACAAATCACTAAGACAGAGGAAAGAGCACTCAGATATCACTTTGAAGACATACAGAAATGTATTTGGGAATGTTATTAATGAAAGAAAGATGGACTGAAAGTCTTTGCTGTTGCTCTTTTTTCCTCCCTGTGAATCCAGATATTAAACTTCAACTACATGCAGCAAACATTTATTAACTGGCTCCTGTGTGAAAGGTGCTGTTGGACTGAGTTGTTGGGTATACATAATTAATATGGAAATCCTTTTTCCGCAGGATGAACTTAATGTAAACAAATGTTTGTAGCACAAATAACAAGGTGGTATGTGTGAACTTATATGGAATAGAGTGAAAAAGAAGGAGCAATTGTTTCTGGTTTGGAGGATATGTGGCTAAGGATATTCTAGGAAATCTGAGTAAACTCTGAGTATTTGTTAGGGCTTTAGGAACCATAAGGCATCATAATCCAGATAGAACTATTCCAACATTGATAGTTTTAATGAACTCAAATATTTGGGGTTGAGTTTGCAATAAGCTATAGGATTGTAGGAGAGAACAGTTTGCATGAATGTATGCATGTGTGGATGTCTGTGTGTTATGGATATAACCATTCTAGTGATATTTATACAAAAAAGTCTCAATTTATTTTAAAATGGGCTTAAAGCTTATAAAGTTTGAATCAAACTACAGTTTGATTTTTGCAACTATACTTCAGACTTATGCAGCAGGAATCTAAGATGTTGTTTCAATATATGACTCTGTTTTAAAATAATCGACAGGGTTGAAAAAGTCTGTAGTTTATATGCTTTTAAATATAGAAATGAGATCATCAATAAGCAATCTAAATTATTTGTGACACATATGTTTCTCCCTCTTGATTATATTTACATGTTCTATAAAAGGAAGTTTACAGAATGAAAAAATAATCAAACCACCAGCAATTACTTTGTGCTTGAGATACAGGATGGGAAACAGGATTCATACCCATGACACCTCACACAAATGCAGTTGTAAATTTTCCCAGAGTGATCTTCATTCCTCTATCTCCTTTAACCTTGGAACATGTTAGATTTTTTTCTCCCCTGTGGCTTATAAGGCATACCATTTATGAGTGGGATATTATGCCTAGTAGTCATCATTAATGACTTTGATAGTGAATCTGGATAATAATGCTCAGTTTAAAATAAATTAAAAGTTGCTGTTGTTATTTTTGGGGTCTGGCTTGTCAAGAGGAACCAACTCTCATATGGCTAAAGAAAACAAACATCTAAACTAAAAATATTCTATCATCACAGCAAAACAAAAATACTAAAATGCTACTTTAGCCTCAATTCAATGCCTTAGATTATAGAGAATTTAGTTTTTACAGTAAGGCAAAATAATTTCTTTTGTACTAACTGCATAGTTATGCATGTCAGTTGCTCATTTCTTATAAAATATTGATGTCCCTGTGAGACAAAAGAAAATAGTTCAGGCAATTAATGTGTCAGGATTTGGGTTATATTTGTTATTTTTTGCATTTTCTTTTTTATTTTATATAACTGCTTCATTAGGACTAGGACAAAATTCTAACTTTTGTCTTCAAGGACTTGAATTCTGAACATATAACAAAAGAAAAAGGAAACTATGTGTCTATGTGAGTGCAAATCACTTTGGAACAGGAGAGACTTTTCTGAAAAGGTAATTAATAATTCAGGAAAAATAGAACACACTCTCCTCCATGGGCATTCAGTCTCAGAGGTGTAGACTGAGGTGTAAGACCAAAAAAAGTTATGGAAGCTTATGCAGCTGCCGGCTGCTTGCTGAGCTGATAACCTGCAGCTTTGGAAGACAGGCTTCTCCTTGCCAGTAATAGGTGAAAACCCAAAAGACAAACAATTTGTATGGAAAATAAAGACATGGCCTTTTGACATGTTTCTACTTGTAGAAGAAATGCTGCTAAAAGGTTAAGTACCTCCTAAGACTTTATATCTTCTTAAATACAAAGTCCATATATTTTTCTAACTACAACTGAGTTATAAAAATTATATTTGTCTTTTTGAGGTAATCATTCCTTCTTAGTCATCCTCATCATGAAACATTTTAACTAATAAAAATGATAATATTATTACTTTTATATAATATATAAGTGTATTATATATGATATATAATTAAATAATAATAAGAGAAAATAAAAAGGAACCACAACATATTCTACCACTCTGTGGAAAACACCAATTATATTTTAGAAATTCTCATTTCATGTAATTTTTTATGGATACATATATATATAGCCTTTCATATTATCATCTATTTTATGAAGACAACTGATTTTGCAGATTTATCCCCCAAACTCCTAAGTTCATAATTTCTCATGAACCTTCTCATAGCTTTTTCTAGGCTCTTATCATATGGAAGTATTAATACGTAGAAACTTATGGTCATTTTTTTATGGTGTGAGCTCACATTGCTTCATTGTTCTGTGCCTTCTTAGAAATCGTTTTGAATCAGCTGGTTTATAATGCTAACAATTCTCTTCAATGGTATCACTGAACCTCAATTTATCTAGCCATTCCGCTACTGATGATTAGTTTCTAATGTTCTGTAACTAGAAAAGATGTTGTAAGACATCTGTAATTAAAATCTTAAGGTACCTCTGCTTCTAATTGTGTGGGAGAGGTTGGCACCTTTAATTGTAATGCGTGTAGCCAGTTTGCTTTCCAAAAAGACAGGGCTTATTTCTAGAAATCATTCATGAGCTGGCTTCCATTTCACCTCAAACATCAGTAGTTATTATGACTTTTTGCCTTTTGTCGTTCTGGTAAAATGAGCACCAGACTCTTTTGTTTAATGACTATTTCCCTACTGACTCCTGAGTTTGAATCTATTTTCTTTATTTGCATTGCCTTTTTACCCAATCTCTCAGATGCATTTGATTTTCCTTATAAAATATTATAACATTTATATGATAATCAAATATGTTTCTTTATAATTTATTAACTTCCTTACTTAGAAATGATATCTTACCCTTAGCTTATTTTGTCCTAATTGGCTATAAATATTTTATATACTTGTTATATACATTTATTATTTGAATTTATAATTCATTTCATTTCTTTTTTTAATACAGTGTGAGGTAGTGACTTGTAACATGCTTTTATTCTAGATAGCCAGTTGTATTGACACTATTTATTAAATTAATATTTATTTTCCTCTCTCAATTGAAATGGAAACATTTTAATAAAATTAATTCACATATATATTTGTTTTTATGTCTCGATTCTGTACTCTGATCTACTGAGTTAGTAGGTTATTTCTGTAACAATCCTCCTGCTTTGATTGTGCTAACTTTATGCTATTTTTTAACAGTTGCTAAGGCAAAGTACTTGTGATTATTATTTTATTTATATAATGTTCTTATCTGTATTTAAGTACATGTTTTCCCTGCATTAACTATGTTGATTTCATCCAATTCCCTCATCATAAACATTGAGGATCAAATTATAATTATAGTAAAATTATATTAATTTTGAAAAAGTTATTATTTGTCTTTCTAGTCAAGAACACAAGAGGTCTTTCTATTTTTAATTTCTATTTTATATTTTTTAGTAATAAAGAATATCTGACAAAAATTCTTTGTTTTTAAAATTAATATAGACTTCTTTATCATTTGGTCATAGACTATTTGAAAAATCCATATCTGTTTTGGAAATCAATTAAAATGCTAAAATCCTTTTATTGTCACCTATAAAATGTTCCCATTTCAGCCAAGAGTGTTTCAATTTCAGCAACATTAATATTATCAAGTCGTGGATATATCATCAAACTATAAATGACTTTTTTTGTCTAGGAGTGGGTGGCTCCTAAGATTGGTAATGTCAACATAAAACTCATTTCTTTATTAAAAAATAAACACACACAGACACACATACACAAAGACAACACACATTTTCCTTTCTGGTAGATTTTAGATATTGTTCTTTCCTTTAATGCTTTCTTCCCCCCTCCCTTAATCTGCTTGAATCTCTGTGATCCCACTTAGTCTGTGATATAAAAATGTTAATCAGAGGCAAGATGATTTTTTTCTATAAATTTTCAGTTTAAGAGTACTGATCTGTTCAAATATAAGAATGCGAGCTTTCTGTATCTTGAGCTCAGATTTACTTCTGGGACTTTCACAGAAAACACAGCAGACTCAACTTTGCACATTTATCTTAATGCTATAACTTCCAAGGAAATAGCTTTTGAAGGTTGACTTGATGTTAACCATGTGCTCAGAATCATTCTCCTTTTTTTTACAACTCATCAAAAATGGCACTCTCTTTACATTTAAGGCAAATTCCACACTTCTCCCAAATCCTGGAACAGCCTTGCTTCTTTCTTTGTTTAGCAAGAAAACCACATCTGCTGGCAGTTCTTCCTTGCCCAAGTAGGCAGTAAATTTAACCTCTGTTTTCTAGATGTGGGTGAATTGTGACTACTTTGAGCAAAATGAATAACCTCAATAATAGCCCTCTACTCTAAATCCCTTTGGACATTTTTTGAATTCTTAAATTGTATCCAATTTTTGAAGAGTTTTCAGAACTGTATTGTCTCAATATATTCCTTTTTACTCATCCAGAGTAAGATTTTGAAATTGATAGAGTGGAATTTTAGTGAGGATATGTATTTCATGCCCTCTTTTCCTTTTCTCCTATTGACACATCTACTGCTCATCGGTCTCTATCAGCTCAGTCAGTATCCTCAAACACTACCTGTTTTCCTGAAATCAGTTTCTTTTCTTTCTCATAAGCTCAACTCCTCAATGCTCTCCAAAACAAATCTTTGTTCTGTGCATTGCTCTAGTAAACCTCATGAAGACAACACAAGATAATTGGACAAACATTCCAACCAAGTCAAATTAAACAAACATGGATTAACACCAGACATTTAAAATGACTACAAAGGGAATACCTTTTGGAAATTAAAGCCAAGTCACTGATGCTTAATATCAAATAAAAAATTCAGACATTCTCTCACCTTGGGAAAAATTTAATTTACTTGTGCAGAAATCATTCTTTATGATTATTTTGTTGATGTTGCATGTAGAAGCCTGTGTCAACTGGCTTGCAACATATTTTTTGTTTAGTACATTTAAATCTTTAAAAGAAAGGTGTCTACCCCTTTTAAAATTATTATACAATGGAAAGAGGAGAACTGAATCATTAATTAAGCTATGAGTCAGCTATGGATGCAGAAACTGCTTTGTAGCATTTTTTGAGGAAAAGCATTCATTCAACTCCTTGTGGGAACGAGATACAACAGCTGGCTAAGACTGGCCACAAAAGGGGGGAATATAAGCAGTAGATAGTACAGAGATGTACTCTCTTTCCTATGTATGGTTGGAATTAATTTCCTCCAGTCATTAAGTGGTAAAGAGATGCACTAGATTTTGGAGGCAGTAACTAGTTTTCTGTGATTGCATTTCCCAGTGAAGCAAAGTGGTAAATTGGAGCACTGGAATTATTATTAGGAAACCAGTGTTCAGATTCCAGCTCTGCTGTTTATAGATTGTGTGATATTGAGTGGAGATAACTGCTCTGGGTTTCTACTTCTTCAGGCATAAAATAGGTATACTGTTGCTGCGGCTGCTACTGCTACTGCTTACCTGACTGTGCTGTTCAATAGGTGAACTATGACAGTAGGGCTACCTGAATACTGCCTATCTTGTGACTGTTATAACTACTGATAATAACATATGTCATGAAGACTTTTAGCAGAAAATTTATGGCATATGAAAGATTCATCTAAAAGCAGGGAACTTAAAAAAATACTGTAGTGGACAGATTTGTAGTTTCCCCCATGGTCTTCATCAAAATATTCGTACATTTCTACAATTCTTTTCATGAAATATGGGAGGACCTAATCAGTGGAACACTTCTGGGATTATGTTACCTTTAAAAAAATGTGGTTAGCTTACAGACTCTAGAGACTCTGTCTCTAATACTGGTTTAAAGAATTATCATGAACTCTCCAGACTCAAGGATGTGAACTCTGACAATAACTTTGAGTGAGTATTGAGTTGAATCCATCCCCAGTTGAGCCTTCAGATAAGCATCAGTCCTGGCCATCAACTTGCTTGCAGTCTTGTAGGAAACCCAGTTAAGCTATGCTCAGTCTTTCTACCCATAGACACTGAGAGAGTCAATGTGTATCATTTTACGCCATTAAATTTGTTAGGCAGCATTGAAAACTCTTATAGGAGCACTTCTCTATGATGAACTAAAGAACATTTCTTAACAATTTTTTAAAAATGTTTGTTTATTTATTTATTCATTTAGCTTAAGTTTATTTATTTTGAGAGACAGAGAGACAAAGAGAAAGAGAGAAAGAGAGAGAGAGAAAATGTGTGCACAAGCAAGGGAGAGGCAGAGAGTGGGGAAAAAGAAAGAATCCCAAGTGGACTCTTCACTGACAGTGAAGAGCTGGATGCTGGGTTCAATCTCATGAACGTGAGATTATGACCTGAGCCGAAATCATGAGTCAGATCCTTAACTGACTGAGCAATCCAGGTGCCCCAGGCTCTTGACTAAAGGTAAATAGAACAAACTGAGTTTTGAAGGGTGTGCTTTGTAGAGTATAGACAATACCAATAAAAGAGAATTCTGCGAAGGAGCTGGAAATAAAAATGAGGGCCACTAGCTCTATTTCATAAGATGGACATCCAAAGATAGGTCAGGGTTGGCCTTCTTCTCCCTTTAATTACAGTTTTAATGACTAGTAAAAGTTATTTAAGTATTATAGAGATAACTTTTTCTCCTGACCTAGTTTAGTGACAGAAAGCTACAAGGAGCTATCAGGATTTTAAGTGATTGCATAAACATTCAATTAAATCTAACACACAATAATCAAGTAGCTACTAACATTATAAACCACTACAATGCATTAGGAGTTTAGAGGTACATATTAAAATATTAGCTTAAATGTCACTTCCTCAGTGAAGCCACATGTGGCTACCCAATGCAATCCAGTCTCTCTCAAGGACATTAGCCCCTGTTTTATTTTTTGGTATTATTGAAGCACATTTCGATAATTAACTGCAATATGACATATTGTTATCAAATTTTTATTTTTCTGCCCTTCATCCCCCACAATAAGAACAAAATCTCCATAAAATAAATAGTCTTGTCTGCCAGATTGAAGAAAATCAATGAAGAAATGAACAACAGAGATAAATGGGGTGTGGAATCTGCCCCAAAGTGAATTATAAATAAACAGGGATAATGGTTTAAAGGAAGGATTAAAAGAACGACTGATTACAACCAGTGGGGTTAGGAGGAAAAGCACGAGGATTTTCTGACTTTCTGGAAATTTGGTCTACATTTGTCAGATGTCCAAACCCTGCCTATTTACAAAGCTCCAGCACATAGATCACCTTTATACAAAAGTCATATTAAACTCTTTCCACTCCCCTTCTCACCTTTCCACTGAAACCAGTCTCTTACATTGTTTATTCTACAATCATTACGGAATGCCTTCTTTGTCCCAGGCATTGTTTTAGGTGCTGGAGACACACTGATGAGCATGGGACTGTAGGGTAGTGCATGGAGTCAGCTGATAATAGAACAACCACACCAACATGTCACGACAGACACTGATGAACATAAGGGAGGAAGATCCTCGGTGTTTACACCCTGGTGGGGAGACTTAAATTACTTTTAGGTTGGCGTATCATGAAGGGCTTTCTTGAAAAAATTGAACATTTAAACAAAGAGCTGAGAGATGAATTGTGGTTAATTAAGGTTAAGGATGGGAACAGGGTTTAGACAGACATTCTGGGCAATGAGATCAGCATGTCCAGAAGGCAGGATGTAGGTGTGAACTTGAAGAACTAAAAGGAAAACTCGGATTGGGAGGGGATGAATAGCAGAAATAACTGTATCTGTCCTCTGTCTTATTGTTTTGTGTTTGCTGTGTCTCAATTAGAATATTTTACCTTAGGTGATAGAAAGAGACACTTCAATGTTTTGTTCTGTATAGATTTTTTTTTTTTAACATTTGAGCCATTACTGCTGTGTAATGGATTTTAAATATGGTATGAGGAAAAATCTTTTTTTCTTTTGGATATAGGGCACAATTTGTTTTTAACACTTATTTATTTATTTTGAGAGAGAGAGACAGAGACAGAGAGAGAGAGAGAGAGAGAGAGAGAGAGAGAGAGAGCACAAGTTGGGGAGGGGCAGAGAGAGAGGGAGAGAGAGAATCCCAAGCAGGCTCTGCACTGTCAGCTCAGTGCCAAACACAGGGTTAGATCCCATGATAATGAGATCATGATCTGAGCTGAAATCAAGAGTTTTATGCTTAATCTACTGAACCACTCCGTGTCTTGGGGAATAAGTTTTCTGATTGCCATTTACTGATAATTCCATCTGTATCCTGTTTTGCAATACCTTCTTTGATAGATATAAAACACCTATGTTTATATATGTCTCTAGAATTTCTGTTTAATTTCATTAGCCGTTATATATATATAGCTGCTCTGAAACTATTTCCCATTTATTTAACTGTAGACTGAATCTTGATATTTTGTCAGGCAAATGTTCTCACTTACTCTTCTTCAAAGTTGTGTTGGCTCAGATGATCTCCACAAATAGCTTTAAAAGTAATTTATGTCTAGTAGTTTTGTTATGTAGCAACCACATTGAGCATCTTCCTCTGGGTCCAATGAATCTGGAAATGGACTCTATCCTTAGAGCTTTTTGTGACAAAGTAAGCTGTTGTTCTACTAAATGACAAATAAGCAATTTATGCTGCAGAGAGAAAATGTATTCTTTTAAAATACCTGGTGATTTTTAACAAAAAAATAGCTTATATGTGGATTTATAAAGAAACTTCAGTGATTATCAAAATATATACACTAGTATTTAGTATATATAATCTAATATATATAACTTAAGTGATTACCAAAAATAGATACATTAGTATTTAGTATATATAATCTAATATCTCTGATTAGAATTAAGAGAATACCTGAGCATTTTAGATCTTTATTTTGTGATATGGATAACAGTTTTTCATATTATAAAAAATCTTTTTGTAATTTTAGTGAGACAACCTTGAATATATAGAGAATTGACACCCTTATGATATTGAAACTTCCCATATATAAAAGTAATGTATCTCTACATTTCTGTTTACTCTTACAACTTTCAATTACATTTTGTACTATTCTCCATGAAAAGTCCATGTTTTGCTAGTTTTATTCCTTAGTACTTCATATTATTTCTTGACATTTTATACAAGAACATTTTACTGACTAATTATTTCTTGCTGATATGTAGGTATGCAGCTGATTTTTGTAGGTTGATCTTGTTCAAGTAAATTTTTGAACACATTTGTTATTCCAATTAAGGTATATTAATATATATATATATAAATCACTGAATTTTGTCTATTACATTAATTTTTTAGTTCTCCAGTCTATGTTTTATTGCTCTTATTATTTTATTTTCTCTTACATAATTTTCTTCTCTTTTTTTTTATCATTTCCATTCTCTTTTTTTGGAAATACACTGTGGATCATTTTTTAAATCCTCGACTTGGGTGCTATATCATTTTAGTAGTGAGAAGATCCAATTATCAGTGAGTTAAATCATACTAACATTGGGGCTCCTGGGTGGCTCAGTTGGTCAAGTGTCCAACTTTGGCTTAGGTTATGATCTTGCTCTCATGGGTTTTGGGCCCCGCCTCACACTCTGTGCTGACAGCTCGCTCTGAGCCTGGAGCCTGTCTTCAGATTCTGTGTCTCCATCTCTCTCTGACCTTCCCTTGCTATTGTGGTCTCTGTCTCTCAAAAATAAATAGAAAATATAAAACAAATTTTAAAGATCATACTAATATTGATTATCTCTATAAGGAAAGATTTTTGCAGTGGGAAGTTTCATAATTTTCCACCAGTTTAATAGTTCTATCAAGAACCTGAGTTTTTCCATGCCTATGTACTTTTATTTTTTATTTTATTTTATTTTCCATAATATTTTATTGTCAAATTGTTTTCCATATAACACCCAGTGCTCTTCCCCTTAAGTGCCCTCCACCATCACCACCACCTCTTTTCCCCCCTCCCCCTTCCCCTTCAACTCTCAGTTCATTTTCAGCATTCAATAGTCTGTCAAGTTCTGCATCCCTCTCTCTCCCCAACTCTCTCTCCCTCCTCCGCTCCCCCTGGTTCTCCATTAGGTCTCTCCTGTTTTCCTGCTAGACCTATGAGTGCAAACATATGGTTTCTGTCCTTCTCTGCCTGGCTTACTTCGCTCAGCACTTCGCTCAGCATGAGCTTCCATCCACTTTCCTACAAAAGGCCATATGTCATTCCCTCTCATTGCCATGTATGTACTTTTAATATATCAAGATGGTTATTTGTGTCTTTCTTATCTAAACATGTGTTCCCTTGTCTACTTTTCCTGTCTCTCCATTTCTCTCTCTTTTTCCTTAGTAAACCAATTATTGAGAAAAGCAAAATGAATTTGTCTTTTGTGATCATAGACTTGTTATTTTTTTAATAATCATTCCAGTTTGGCTTTATAAATTGTATACTTTGTTCTCAGGATTTCATATGAATTGAATTGCTCTATTTTCCCAGTAAAATCTTTCTGTTTATAAACTTTCTCATTCCATTCTTTACACACCTAATATATACAATATCTATTTATATCTCTCTATATGTATCATCTATATTTATAATGGCATATCTATATATAAACTAGGAGTTTATATGTATTTAGACGTATAAATATATATTTATATATACTTTTTTCTTTAATTCATTTTATTAAGAGGCCTATAACTCTGCCAGCTTTCTTATATTTAGTATTTTCTTGGAGCAACTTTTCCCTTTCTTTTGCTTCCAATTGCAATGCTTCCTTATACTGTTTTTATATCTTTTGTAAACAATATTTAAATGAATTTTGGTTTCTATTCAATTGATAATCTTGCAATTCTTTTTCACACATTTATGTTTTTTTATCAAATCTGATTGATTTAACCCTTTCAAATTTATCATTATTTTGATTACTGTTATTTTTACTAATGTATTTGGATTTATTACTCTATCTTAATTTCATTGAATTGTTGAAATATTTTTAATTCAATTTTTTTCACTTCCTGATTTGGAAGTGATGCATCCAACTTCTACTGCATTTGTGTACATTTGTTTTGTGTGTGTATAGTAGGCCTTCACATTTTTAAACATGTTTTTTTTTTAAATGTTTTATTTATTTTTGATACAGAGAGAGACAGAGCATGAGAGGGGGAGGGGCAGAGAGAGAAGGAGACACAGAACTGGAAGCAGGCTCCAGGCTCTGAGCCAGCTGTCAGCACAGAGCCTGATGCGGGGCTCGAACCCACGAACGTGAGATCTGACCTGAGCCGAAGCCAGACACTCAACCGACTGAGCCACCCAGGCGCCCCAACCTTCACATTTTAACTTTACATTTGACTCAATAAAATCTAAAGCTAATGAATGTTTTTATTCTCTTTCTAAACAATATAAAATGTAATACATTCTAACATTCTTATTTACTGATATAATCATGTGACTTACATATTATTTGAAATAATTCTAATCAATTGTATATAATCATATCCCAATATGTATTATGTTAGTTTAACCTTGTTTTTTATAACCCCGCTGCTACTAAATTTAATTAAATTAAAATTTTAATATTTATTTGCCTCTTGCATTCCATTTCATTTTGAAATTCACTCTTTATTAGTTTTTAAAGTAGTCTTTGTCTAATGCTGTCTTAGTTTGTCTAAGGATATATTTATGATCAATCTTTAGCAAGGTATAGATTTCTAGTTTGCTTATTATTTATTATCTTAGCTGGTAATTTTTCTTATCTCTCTGGTTACTTTAAATTCACTTTTTGTTTTTAGGAATAATTTTTTTAGAGTTTATTTATTCATTTTGAGAAAGGGAGAGAGGAGGGGAGGGACAGAGAGAGAGGGAGAGAGAACCCTGAGCAGGCTCCATGCCCTGTGCCGAGTTTGATATAGGCCTCCATTTCACCACCATAAGATCATAACCTGAGTCAAAATCAAGAGTCAGACTTAACCACTGAGCTACCCAGACTCCCCTTTAAGTTCATTTTTAATGGTCTTTGGAGTTCTACAGTTAATAATAATGTGACTTTTTATTTAATTTTTGTTCCTGGGGATCAAACATGTTTGGTCCTAGGGAAAATTTTTGAGAATTCAAGTCTTCTATCAACTTTTTAAAAAAACACTCTTGTATTCTCCCTTTTTGAACTTCTCTGATTTGTTAGAACTTCTCATTTTACCCTTCATACAGCAAATATTTTCCTAGTAGTGTTTCTGCATGGCTGTGCTCCCTTTTGGGTGATTCTTCATACATATATATATTATACATATATATTATATATTTATATTATAATTCACTAATTATTTATTTATCATGTCCAATGTGCTCTTGAATCTGTAGAGTTAGTATTTCATACGATTAACTATGTTTTCCTTTATGAAATTTTCTTTTTGTTTTCTCTCCAAATATGCATGCTGTGTTTTTACAAAATTTTGTCTTTCTTTTCTGGCTTCACTTCTTCCTTTTATTTCTTTAATTAATTTAAACATACTTATCTGACTTTAATTCTTCATACTTTATATCATTTAGATCATTTATTGAGCAGCTAGCAATTCAACATGAATAGATATGTTCAATTCATTTATTTATTTTAAACATTTTTGCTAATCATATTCAATTCAGGTTTCTGAAAAAGTTGTCCTAATCTGGCAACATTAGCTACCATACTCTGCATTCCCTTTTGCCATTTAGAGTTGGATAGATAACTGTCATGAAGCAAATTGGTCTTAGATTGGACAAGTTCATTCTGGTGAATAATAGTAGTTTGTTGGTTGAAGTTGGTTAAAAGGCTTCAAAACTTCATCTGCAACCCCTCTATCAAGTTTAGTATTAGGTACCAAGTTGAAATGAAACAAAGCCTCAGTCAGATTTAAGTCCACAAATTGAAAACATATTTATAAATTCAGGCAGACAGTCTTGAAACCTATCCATATCTAAGAGTAGATCTGTCTCTGGGTGAAATAACACTGATCAGCAGTTTAAAAAAAAATTATTTCTTTATTTTGAGGGGGGGGGGTGTATAGAAAAAGAAGAAGAGAGAGAGAATCCCGAGCAGGCTCTGCACTTTCAGCACTGTGTCTGACATGGTGCTCAAGTTTACGAACTGTGAGATCATGACCTGAACTGAAATCCAGAGTCAGACGCTTAATGAACTGAGCAACCCAGGCTCAGCGTTTTGAATAAGAGAGTTACTTGGAAGGGGTCTTGGAATTCTTATAGAAGGATATGCAAGCCCTATAATCAGATT
Source organism: Suricata suricatta (assembly GCF_006229205.1). NCBI lineage: Eukaryota > Metazoa > Chordata > Mammalia > Carnivora > Herpestidae > Suricata > Suricata suricatta. Next base: position 165,963,862 of record NC_043700.1, read on the forward strand.
AGGAGGAGAGTGCACAGATGCAGCTACGGCCAGGCCATTCCAGGCCTTGAATGGCCAGCATAGAACAGTGGGTTTGCTGGCGTACATGCAAGGGAGGGAAGATCTCCTACATGTCCCCTAACCAGACCATTGTGTTTTAGGTGGTGCAAAATTCTAATCAAAGAATGTCTAAACAAGTAGGTTAAGGCATTATATATGCTAAGTGTAGAACCCTAATGTGTTGATCAGAACTACCTTTAACACACACACAAATCATACTATGAATTATTTCAAAATAAATGATTTCAAACTAAATATTGTACACACTTGATAATTATCTGTATAATCCCAAAAGAGATATTGTTGAAAGTCCATTGAAAATTTATATCACCACTTACATATATTATAACGTATAAAACAATGATATACTAAATATAATTTCTTATGTTTGATAATATTATAATGGGATATAATAAGGCACTTAAGTGGGATTGTAAAAGCCAAAATTTGAAACCATTTTTTGCATATGTGTAAGAAAGTTAATACTGTTATAGGAGTCCTGAAAACTTCTGGGACAAGAATGGGCAGATTTGTTTCTGGAGCATTGAGACTTTCCACTAGAGAAAGAAACACAGGACTTTAATTCCTCCTTTCAAAAGCTAAATAGCCCTGTCAACTTGAACTTTGTTAGTGCTGACAAAGGCTTAGTAGGAGGGAAGGTCAAAGAAGCTGCTAAAGTTTTCCAAAGGCCAACATAGATGACGGCTACCACTTGTGCCTGGTCCTGCACAGAGCTGCAGTGTTACAGGATAATGGTGACTCTGAATCCTTAAAGCTGCAGCATCCCTTAACTTGACCTGAGTAATGGCAATGAGGGCTGGACCATCCTTCCTCACTCCCTGAGTGACCTAAACAGGATGTATTGCACTAGGTCTAATTCATGCCAGAAGTACAGCAGTGGCCAGAGGTCCTCACTTCAGGGCTCTATTTTAGCACCAGAGCAAGGACAGATGGAGGTTGTTTCTCAGACTGGAATTTGTAAGAGAGTTGGCCAACACTAGCTCTTGGTGTCCAGACATGAAGTAAGTGAGAGCTGCCTCTCTCACTATCAGGGACAACAACCATCCACATAAACTCACCGCCTGGGATGAACAGAAAAGGGGTGACCTAGGGATGGTAGAACGGAAAACAACCACCTTGATTAGAAGATTCCAAGAAGGTTGTTTTATGATGTGATGAAGTGAGACAAATTGTGGCAAGTATCTTTGTTTCCTAGAGGAATCCTCAAATACAGCACTGTCCTTATCAAAACTGGGTGACTAATGATCCACTGGGAGTTAGCCTCCATTTGGCCTGCACTCTTTTTTTCATTTTTTTAATGTTTATTCATTTTTTGGGAGACAGAGAAAAAGCACGAACAGAGGAGGGATAGAGAGAGAGGGAGACACAAAATCCCAAATAGGCTCCAGGCTCTGACCTGTCAGCACAGACCTCGAAGTGGGGCTTGAACTCACAGATGCGAGATCATGACCTGAGCTGAAGTCAGACACTCAGCTGACTGAGTCACCCAGGTGTCCTGGCCTCCATTTTCAAATAGCTTAAATGTCTCTCCTCCTGAATCCCATGACTCTAATTACTATTATTTGCACTAAAGTTTTATACCAGACTGTATTCTTACAGTACTGGCTGGAACAATTTTTGATCCTCTTTTTCTGTGCTATGGCATAGTGTAGCTTCTCTTCCTTAAATCTCCTTTTACTGTCCTTTGATGCTCCTTATGAAAATATTTTTGTTCTTTGGCCATGCCATAAGTCTAAATTTATTACTCCCTCTGCTATTGTTTAATGTTTAACACTAATAAAAATGCTACTTAGCATTTACACAAAGGTTCATATTTTTAAAGTGCTTTACAAGGACTATTACTCAGGTCCTTTTTAATGAGAGTATTTTCAGAGGCAATTTGTATGAATATTCAGGAGATGTTATGAATGTGGAGCTAAATTCTGCTCCTGTGAAGATTTGGAATTTAGATATGTAATACACAGAAATAGGATAATGCTGATCTGGCAATCACAAACAAAAAAGAAGCATTTACACTGTATTGAGGTCAGTAAAAATGCCCATATCTATAACTTTCCCTATCTATTTATCTGGGTAGATAGCTAAGTAGATTATTTTCATAGAGGAAAATGCATATAACAAAAAGGGCTTGAAACCACTTGAGCCTCTTCTTATTAACATAATATTTATTAAATTGAGACTTTTTTTAATTGAAAGAAAGCTTCTGTTTGAGTTAATGCCAGAATTGGCTGCATAAGGTTTCAAGTTGTATTTGTGTTTCAGCTTAGTTTGTAGGGCGATTTAATTGAAGTTATGCTGGCAGAAAAAATGTTCTACTGTTCTATTCAGATATTCCTAGGTAGTCCAAAAGTAAAATTCATTGCCTTTCCCAATGCACTCAGATTCTTGACAACAAATGCTAAAAAACAATGTTTAAGCTGTTAATAATTCAATCTTTTGGTTTTTTTCTGCATATGTAAATTTACTGACAGTTTTCCAGGATTAGTCACCTTATGCATCGCCTAGCAGCTCTTGTATCACAAGAGAATTTCTGCATAGGGAATAAACATAAGGTAAAATTATGTTTTTGCATTATTCTCTATGCCTGAAATGTACTGAAAGTAGGGATGATGCCTCATTATTCTCTTATTCCCCAGTGATTAGATAGTCATTGGTATACATATTAAGTTCTCAGTAAATGCTTGTGGGCTGCTAGTTACTGATCATATGCAGAAGAATATTACTTCAAACACTACAAATGCCTTATGAAGGAGGATTCCACTGGGGTCAGTGCAGATTTCATGGATTTATTGGCCGCCCACCTCTCAGAACCGGGCAGAGGCTCTCCATCCTGCTCCACATTAAACCTGAACTGCAGACCATAGCGGCATGCCCTTTCTCTAGTCCTATCTGTTACGTTCCTTGTCCTCACTCTCCTCAGCGCTCCAGTCACAAAGGCTTTTGTTGTGCTCCTTGCCTCCACTCACCATTACTTCCCTTCTCAGAGCTGTTGTCCTTCCCACAGACTGTTCCATGCATGTTCACTTCACGGCTTGTCATCCACATCTTCTCTTCAATACTATCTCCTAAGAGAGGACTTCCTGACCACTCAAAGCCCACAGCTCTCAAGGATGTTACTTCACCATGTAATGGTTGCTCAAACATTATTCTGATTATTTTTGTGAGGGTGTTTTTGAACGAGATTAACATTTAAATCAGTAGACTTTGAGGAAAGTAGATTGCTTTTCATCAAGTGGGTGTGCCTTGTCAGATCAGTTGAAGGTCTAAATAAAACAAAACGTTGATCTTTCCCTGTTGCAGCAAGAAAAATTCTCCAGTGGATGGCTTTCAGACTTAAACTGAAGGCTTGATGGCCTTCTACTGGGAACTGTAGCATTGGCTACGCTTGGATCTCTGGGCTGCCAGCCTACTTTGCATATTTTGGACTTGCCAGCCTCCGTAATTGCATAACCCAGTTCCCTACAGTAATTCTATCATCTATCTATCTATCTATCTATCTATCTATCTATCTATCTGTCTATCTGTCTATCATCTATCATCATCTATCTACCTGGCATTGTCTATCATCTATCTGTACAACTTATCATCTATCTACTCTATTAGTTTCGTTTCTGTGGAGAACTCTCATTAATACAGTTTCTTTATTATCTTTTCTTTCCCCATTAGAGATATGTTCCATGAGAATAGTGGTCTTAATTGTCTCGGTCTTGGCTATATCACCAGGGCCTAGAATGGTTCTTACCCCAAATATGGGTAGTAATAAATTATTTGTTGAACTTTATAATTAATGGTTTGGTCTATAGATGCACGTTATAAGGATACTTAAAGAATAATTAATAGGGGGCCTGTGTGGCTCAGTCGGTTAAGCATCTGACCTCAGCTTAGGTCATGATCTCACAGTTCATGAGTTTGAGCCCCACATCGGGTTCTGTGCTGACAGCTCAGAACCTGGAGCCTGCTTCAGATTCTATGTCTCCCTACCTCTCTGCCCTTTCCCCCCCTCAAAATAAATAGACATTAAAAAAAAGAGTAAATAATAATGAAGTTCTTAAAATTATCATGTATTCTTGTTTGAGTTATAAATCTAATTATGTATGAACATACAAACATGCTCTAATTATAAACAAATCTATTGAATAAAAATATTTATTTCAAATAATTATTCATCTTAATTACCTTGTTACATTTTTAATACTAGCCAAACAGCTATCACTTATTGCATAACTGAAAGTGTATACTTAATGTGAATTATTAGATTATTAATGCTACATTATTTTTATATAATAATATATTGAATAATATAAAAATACAAATTATTAGGCATTATCATTTTTCTTACCTTTCTTTCCCATATATGAGTTTTCTCACATATAAACTGGGAACAATAATAGTTACAATTACTCACTATTACTCACAGACTAATTGTACTGATGAAATGAGTTAGAACTGTGATTGCCAGATTATACTATTGTTATTGCTATTACTAAAATTGGCATTAGTCTTTGAATCTTTTGCAAAGCATATGGTCTTACAGCAGTGTGATATTGTGTTAATTATATTAATAGAAAATTAATTGGATGCTAAGGTGGAAATTATTTTTTATTTGCTCTCTTTGGAAACAAAGTTATGATGTTTTCAAGGTAACAAAGAAATTTTTGCTTGTTGATGTTACTTTGTTTTATTATATCATATTCCTGTGTGCTATGCCAAATAATTGCTTTTACTTCTTCCTCTTCACACTCTTCAAATATTTGTAAATGTTTTTCTTCTGATAAGTTATACAAATTTAGCTCTTCTAGTTTTTTCACTTAAAACATTGTGTTGACTTCTTTAATCATTTAAATTTCTCTGCTCTGGATGCATTCCAAATCTCTTAAATTATTTGGAAAAACATGTGCAAACTAGACATTATAAAAATTTTAAATATATAATCTCAACCAAAGTGACTTAAAATTAATATTTTTTGACATCCAGTGAAAATATGTTTACTACATCTTTTCCTAAGGAGAATGTGTTTTGGTCACATTGGATTTAGTTTATTTCTCTAAATATATCTCTAGTTTATATAGGCTAGACTGTCTTTGGATTCTGTGCTATTTCTCTGACTCTGCTCATGCTGTCTCTCTCTCTCAAAAATAAATAAAACATTAAAAAAAAGTCTTATTTACAACTTTCTTTTGCTTTAATCCAAAGAATGTATTTCTACATAGTCTTCAGAGAAAACAAAAGACCTTGTGTTTGCATCAGGTTTAGGCTCTGTTATCTATATTTGCATGCTCCCTGCCTTAGAACATAGATCTCTCAAAGACATCTCCATGGGGACTTTAAAAATGCAATAAAGATGCTTCAGTAATAATGAATTCAGTAAAAAACTACCATAAGTTCCTTTCTCCTACATAAATAAACTCTATCAAGGGACACTTTATAACTGGGCCTCCATTGTTGAAGCAAATCTGTCTGTGGTTTCCTCATGGGTCGCATGAGGTTGAAAGAATGACCACTGTCTAGGCATAACGAATATCTGATATGACAGAGTTAACCAGGGAATTATCACACTCTCAGTTTTCTCCAAGAACTTCTCTTTCATCTCTAAAGAGGGTCTTCTTAGAGTTTTTCCCATTTGAAGCAAAGCTATTTGGTGTGTTCATTAGTCAGTGTTGCCTATCTGCATCATAGGTTTCCTGTTGAAAATATAGAAGTTATAATTGTGCATCCAAAGGCAGGGTATTAACAAATACTCCTAAGAAATAATCAATTAGAATTTAAAAGACATTAAGCAAAGTACAGGTTCTATGGCATTGAATATGCCATATATGGTGTCTGGGTGTTTCAGAAATTTTTTTTTTTAGTAAAATGAACATAGGAATGAGTAGTTTCATGTGTAGATGTGAGAATTAAATGAGATAATTGAGATATGTTCAAGTATAAAACTGGTAATATATTCATTGTTAGAAACAATGTTTCTGTTTTTCATACATTTTTGTTCATGATGAATGCATTCATATTACCATAGGAATGTGTTTTTTAAGCACCATTTTTACCTTTTAAGTGACCTGACATTTCTTCATTTTCTCACTTATATGCATATCATTTCTATTTTTGTTTTATTAATTTTAATTAATCAATCATGTCTATTTATGAAGATTTCTCCACTTCCCCCAGTCTTTGAATATCAATCTAACACTCCCAGAATCTGTCAAAATAATTAGAAATATTTAAAGAGTCTACAAGACAATTAACTTAATTCTATTTGATAATTGCCATGGAGTTTGGTTGACATGCCTGTGTTTAATTCTTCTGAGTAATCTTTTATTTTTATCAAAGCTTTAGAGCTTTGGAGAATTCTTTCACTAACTGGTGGCATTAAATCTCGAAGATTCAACTTAAAAATTAAAAATCTGTGCTTAGCCATTATAGTTTTTATTTCTAGCATATTATTATTATATAGTGTTATATTGGTTTCAGCTGTACACAGTTCTATACATCACTTAGTGCTCATCAAGATAAATGTACCCCTAATCTCCTTTATTTTACTACACTGATCTGGCAACCAGATCCCTTTTAGAACCACCAGTTCATTCTCTATATGTGAGAATTTGGTTTTTTTTTTTTTGTTTCTTTTTTTCTTTGTTCATTTGTCTCCTTTTTAAAATTACAGATATGAGTGACATCATATGGCATTTGTCTTTCTGTATTTTCTGGTATCTTAAAATAATACCTTTTCACTTTATTTCTTTTTTTTTTGTGGCGGTTACTGTTGTCATAGGGGGAAAAGATAAAATTATCATTTTAAATATTTTCTTCTTCATTTGTTTTCTACAAATCAACATTGTCTTATTTCATTTATACACACATCATTGATTTTTTTTCCATATTGTATAGTATGCATTTGGTGCCTTTGGCAGATCATTTCTCACTCACCAACACTGGATTTTAAGTGATGCCTTTACTGTGTTATCTTAAATGGACTATCTAATTATTATTCTTATTTAAAAATATGTTATTCTTCATCTTCAATATTCAAGTGCTCCTTTTGAAGAGGCAGAGTTGCCAAAAGAAGCAAGTTCACGAGAAAAGAAGTGTTTGCATCTCAGCCCAGGAAATTTCCTATCTTGAACAACCTTCCCTCCTACCCACTCTGCTTGAATAAGTGAAGTTGACACACAAATCTAGTTATTCCTTGAAAACTGAGAAATACAGACCATAAAGCCTTACTAACCCAGAGTTTAGAATAACTATAGTTTTCTCCCATCCTCTGAAATAAATTAACAGATTTATTGACAATCTGTTGATAATTATAATAGTTGGTCTCTTCTGTTTCTTATCATGCCATGTAAAGATTAAGGAAAAAAGAAATGATTTATATAAATTCCTTTTTTTTTCTTTTTTGGCAAAATGAAACCCTGGTGGATAATGCTCAGAGTTTATAATAGAATGAATGAATCAAAAATTAATTGCCATTAAATAATACTATCATGTGTCCATTTGCCTCTATGCTTTGAGTTAAATAATAATTAATGGAGAATTTGTAAAATTGCAGTGCTAAGCATTCACTGTATTTTAGATAATGACTAAATGGCCATTTGCTTCTGTGATATCATCATGTCCTTAATGTTGAAAAACTTAGAGCAGGCTTGACTCAGCACTATGTGTCTACATTGCTTATTGTTGGGAGTTAGTTGAAACCCATTAGTTAAAGCACAACTACTAAATTTCACTTTTTGTTTGTTTGGTAGAGATTCAGTTAATTAGTAGTATATTGTGACCCACAAAATAGTGCCCCAGTGGTCAAGCTCATATCACAAATCTAAATGTAAGTCAGTCTACACTTACAGGAAATACCTATCAAGGATATTTAATCCGACACCAGCCACAGTCCTCCAAACCCACTTTAAATAGCTTACCTTACCTAGAGAGTAGGACTTGCAAGCCATGTAAAGAAATCCCATACCTGCTGGCCAATCATGTCCCGTTTCCATATGGTTTTCTCTAAGGCTCTATAAAACTCGCTTTTGCCAAATGCCCCTAGAAGAGCGCTTCACCACTTGTGAGGCACTGTACTCCTCCAATCAATGGACTGTTTTCCCTTGAATAAAGGACATCAAACTATTTACTAAGTTGTTTTAGTTTTGTTGTGTGACGGTTTGCAACATTGGCATTCTATAATGAATGATAGGTGAGGGGTGGCTACTCTTCCACAAGCTCACCACGGGGTTATAATGAAAGTCTGAAACAAATGTGTCCACATAGACAGACGCTAAACAAGCAGGCCTTAAACCACACCACTGCTTATTCTGTGAGTTCAAAGAATTTTCATCTTTTAGTCTTCTTAGGGGCTAGAAATTCACCTTACGTGAAAGGTTCCTCTAAAGTAAGTACAGTAACATTCTAACACAGCATTTTATCTAATCCCTTAAAAAACTAGATTGATTTTAAATCAATCAAGAGTCCCCAGAGCCATTGATAGAACAAAGCATGTGCTGTAATAGGTATATAGGTATATAAGTCTGCTCTTATAGATAAAGGATGAAGAATCTGATATGTTTTACATTTGGTTAGTGGAAATATCTAACATATTTAAGCCATTAAGTAAAAAAGATAAAATAAAAGACAGAAAGCACGGTGTGTGTGTGTGTGTGTGTGTGTGTGTGTGTGTGTGTGTGTGTGTGTATTTCACCAAGGAACATCTTTTTAAATATCCATCCTGCTCACAAGCCACTAATTTCACCCATCAAAATCCGTTTTACATGTTTATTTCGCTGATTGAAATTGTAGAAGCTGACTCTGAAGTGGCCTTTCTGACAGAATGATAGTGGACCACCCTCAGAGTGTGATTTACTGATGAGAAACTGAACGTCCCTAAAACACAGCTTAAACCACTCAATGCCTACATAATATCACACCTTCTATATAGAGGTCATTAAAAAACAATTCACAGACATGGTAACCTCTGTCTTCTCTGAGCAGGACTAGAATGCATCATTCTTGCTTTAACCCAACCAACCACAGTGCTCAGTCTAGAGCAGATCTTGAGGAAAAGTGATTAAATAGAATTTTGTGGGAGCAAGAGTAAAAGATAACATGACAAATTACTATGTATGACTCATCCTATCAGTTTCGCCACTGGTTTAAATGAGATTTACTCAGTCTCCTTGAAAATGCCCTGCCTTAGGTCTGTCATCATCAATTTAGTGTTTTTTTTTAATGTCAAAGGGCACTTAGATTATTTAATAAACTAAACATTTTCAACTTTGTTTTGAATATTCAAAAACATTATGAGCACTTTTAACTGCATTACATTAGATGTACTAAGACCAAAACACTAATTGTTATTTAATATAGTTCATTATAAAAAATTATTATAGCTTTTAAAATTCTACTGGATTTTTGTATCTTCTCATGTAATCTGTATCTTATCTATCATTTTCATTCCTTTTGCTTTTTATTTGATTACATTTCAAAATTTTAATTTTTCTATTATATTTTCTGCAGTTTAAGAACAACACTGACTTAAAAAAAAAAAGAACAACATTGCCTTTTCCAAAAATATTTTCTTTTGCAAGTTGTTTTTTTAATTCCATACAATTAGAGACTTATGGATAATTTATGTAAGTATTTTTGTCTTAGTTTTTTATATACTATTTAAATTTGAAAACAGTGAATATGTCTTACATTGTAAAATTTTTATGAGAGTAAATAAATTATTTTTTTCAAGAGTTATATAAAGTGATTTGAGCATCCAAAGAATGTTCTGGAAGGAGTCTTATTTTCGGTTTGAGAGTACTATGATAGCACCTTTATTTTATAGAAAAAATTGGATGTATGTGTTTCAGATTTCTAGAAAGAGGAAGCAGTGAGTATATGTGTAATTGTGTGTGTGTGTTTATATATGTAAATAAACATTAAAAGAAAGAATTCTATAAACAGCAGACCATGAAGTAAATTGTACAGAACTGCCCAGCAATAAAGTGAAGATCAATTTATATCTATCTATCTATCTATCTATCTATCTATCTATCTATCTATTTACTTATTTTGAGAGAGATAGAGAGATAGAGACAGCTTGAGTGGGGAAGGGACAGAGAGTAGGGAGAGAGAGGAAATCCCAAGCCGGCTCCATACTGTCAGCACAAAACCATGAGATCATGACCTGAGTTGAAATCAAGAGATGGACGCTTAACCAACTGAGCCACCCAGGCAGCCCTAGAGTGAAGTTCAATTTCAAATAAATGTTTTATATTTTAATCTTAATTTTAAACATGTTAACTACTAGTGAACAAATCTCTAACAGTGTCTCTAAAAAGTATCTTTCTATTTGGAAAGATACATTAGTTGATTTATCCATTCACTCACTCATTAATTTTTCTTTACTTTGACATTTATTTACTATGTTTTAGATAAATGTTGGAGGCAACTAGGGGCAGAGCACTTTCTTTCCAAAATGTTTCTGAGAATTCAGACATAAATTATGAAAAACTGGAAGTGCTTATATGTTGTATGATTCAATTAAACTGTATTCTCTTCTATTTGGTTTTCAGTGAATGGTCATTTCAATTAATTGCTGCTGTTTGAAAATCCAACATGATACTTTTAGAAATATATTCACTGATCTCTACAACATCTGGTTTGTTACTAAAGGAAAACTGTTTTGATTTTTTTTGCTCTTTAGAATTTTAACTCAGCAAAGCATTCTCAAATTTCCACTATTTAACTAGATTCACTGTAGCAACATGTAATATAGTGAACACTTTAGAAAACAACAACAACAACAACAATAGCAGCACAAATGTCCATGGAAAGGAGAGGAGATAAAACATGATATGATCACATAATAAATATAACTGTTAAAATGAATGTACCAAAATAACATACAATAATATGGATGAATCTTAGTAATAAAATATTAAGTGAAAAAGTAAATTCAAATGATCATGTAGAACAAAAGTATATTTTTATAACATTAAAAACATTTAAAATATGTATGTGTATATGCATATAATTAGTTACACACATATAGTCTCAATATATGTATTGTATGCTCACATACTTTTAGTAATGCATATAAATGCAATATGAAATTAGTGATGTATGTGGAATTCAGGAGAATTTTTTATTGATTTAGGGAGGAGGTTGGTTTGTCTAGCTCTTAGTTTTGCTTCTAGGTGAAGGGTCAACGTTGTATATGGCATTATTAAAAACAACTAATTAAGGGGTGCCTGAGTGGCTCTGTTGGTTAAGGGTCCAAATCTTGGTTTGGCTCAGGTCATGATCTCATGTGGTTGGTGGGTTCAAGCCCCGCATCCAGCTCAGTGCTCCTCCCAGTGGAGTGCTTGCTTGGGATTCTCTCTGTCTCTCTCTTCATACCCCTCCCTCATTCTCTCTCTCTCTCCCTCTCTCCCTTCTCTCACAATACATAAATAAACTTCAAAAAATTTAAAAAAACCCTAATTGATGATAAACTAACTAAATAAAACTGAGCCATGCATGGGCTAATCATCAAAGAGAATGTATAAGAATCAAATCCTCTAGTTTTCTTAGATTCTAGCTTTATTATTAGCTCTGCCCCATTATTTTGTCATTCTTTTTCAGTTATAAGTTTAGTGGCTCATTATTTTTGATCTATCTTCTATATATCCTTTTCTATCTTTAAAAATTCTTTCTAATGTTTATTTATTTTTGAGGGAGAGACACACACACAGAGCACAAGCAGGGGAGAAGCAGAGAGAGCTGGAGACACAGAATCTGAAATAGGCTCCAGGCTCTGAGCTGTCAACAAAGAGCCAGCACTGGGCTCGAACTCACGCACTAAGCCTAAGATCTAATCTAGATTCACCTGATATTTCAACATCACTATTTTGTCTATTTCTTTCCCGAGTTGCTGAATTATTCTTTCATTTTGGCAAGTGCTTGCTTAAGAATTGTTTTCAAATATAAGTACTGTACTAAAATTTTTCTCTGCTTTTTGTTTTGTTCCAGTGTTTTTATATTTTTAAATGTTCTGTTTCAAATTTTCTATTTTCTCTTTGTAACAGCTTTGTGTGAATTTTATCTGCCTTTTTATTGTTTATTTAAAATTTTTTTCACATTCCCATCCAGCAATAACAGCATTTCTATGGGTTTACGAAGAGAGATTTTCATGGTTCACAAAATTTAATTCAGAAGTACTCTTTGGGGAGACAATGCCATTGGATGTTAATAGATTGAAACTTTTCATTTTTAAGAGATATGATTCTGCTTTTGAGAAAGTCCCTTTTTTTCCCTTGTAATGCCCTGGTTTTCACCATACACTTTTTCTTTCCTTCTGCAAGTCTTCTAATAAACATACCTTCTTCATTCCCACCGTCAAAGTAGTGTCTTCCAAGAGATTCTTCTGTTATCCAAGTCCTCCCATCAATTTCTTCTAGGCATTCCTCTGACTCACTAGATCTCATCCACATTCTGAGTTTTTCCCTTGCTTTGGGCAAGCTATTCTCTTTTTGGAGGTGCTTTTAAGTGCTTTCTGCCATCTCTAGGCTTCTTTTCCATGCAGTCTTTACCTGACTCTGCTTAGGTATTGAGTCCAGAGACAGTTTTGTAAGATTTAGATTTTTATTCCTTAACTTATGTATATGCTTAATCACATAGTATTCTCCATCCCCCGGTTATGTTTGGGGATAGTTTTATTTGCTCTAGTTTTCCATCTCTGTGGTTATGGGTGAATGTGTAAAGAGATTCAGATTTGGGCGGTGGCCGTTACTCTTGAGGAGCCCCGAAGCCCAGTGTAGTTTTTGAGCATGAGTCTTTATTGACCCATGCCTCACGCTAGGCTCTTATTCTCTTCGGTATATTTTGCTGCTCATGGCTTGCTTGTGTTATACACAGGCTGTCTATATCTTTAAACTAACATTCTGTGGTTGCTTTCTCTCTATAGCATTGGATTTCTTCCACTTGCTGTTTTGCTGGGAAGATTTTAAACCCTTTTTATTGGAACACAAAACATGACTAGCTACCTGTGTGATGTCAGTTCACTTTGGTTCATACCATCAAACAATGTAGTAAAAGTCCTTCCCCAAGACTGCTTGCATGAATAAGAATAAGGGACCTTCCCTTTTTGGATGTCCCTGCTCTGAGCCAGAGTACTCAGCCTCGCATGTGAAGCTGGAAAGAATTTCAGACTACTTTTATGTTCTAAGCAGGGCACATCCTGCAAAATCTTATGTATCAGCTCCCTGTCTTAACTCCCCAAGGAACCATAGCAGCCTGAATCATCTTTTGAAGTGCAAATACCATTTACAAGGGATAAACATCAAAATAACTTTTTAATATACCTTATGTAATAATAAAATTACCACTTCTGCAAGAAGTTGGCAAGGTTTGAAAAAAAAGGATGAGCAAAGTTTAAAAATCAAAAGCGTACAGTAAAACTGAATTTAATAACATTGAGGATGGGCAAAGCCAAGATTAAACAACAGAGTGGATGGCTCTGGGATTTGCTTTTGATGGATGAGATAAGATGGAAAAACATTTTTGAGTGTTCTATCTTCCTATAATGCAAAACATCATGACTTTGTAAAAGGAGTTACACTCATATTGTCTGAGTGCTTATATGTGTCGAACACAAGAGGGAGTAGTCTCCCACAATCACTAATTGACAGATTGATTTAATATTGAGTGACTATTTCAGCAATAATTTTCAAAACTGGTGGAAGGAAATGCTCTGGAAAACCGCGGCTAAATCCTGAATTGCTGTGAAAGCGTTATTTCTGTAAGTGACACTAATTGCAAAATAATGGCCATATACTTTGAAACCAGACTTATGCTGACAAATGAATGTTTTATTATTTTTTAATTTACTACCTTATATATTCAGCTGGCCTGCCAGAACTCTTTGATATCTTTTGGAAACAAGCCCGGGCATTGTTAGCAGGTTTTTGCCAACTACATGCCAAACTGTGGGTACTTAATTTAAACTTTTATTATGGCAGTATCAACTATGCTTCCAAAAATCTTAAAGATTTATGAGGATTTCTTCCAAATCTTGATTTCCAGGAGTTCCTAAGTAAGCTGTAAAAATGTGATTTCTCTTGACACTTGGAATGTGACATTTTCAGGGTAAAAATGGCTTTTTTTTTCAATCTTTCTTATCTTTTTCTAATGTTTAAAGAATACAATTTTGTTCCACATAGCTAAGTACTGGGTAAATGTTTTTATTATTATTAGCAATTATTATTAATGCTAATAATGAAAAGTTGAATATGTTAGCTCTGACAAAGTTTATATTGCTAGTATTATATCTTATTTTATTTAGATTCTGAACACAATGCATCTCCTTTAGTGCATGCTTGTTTGTCATGTTTTATCAGAGGACAAGGTTGTCCCTGCAGAAATTTCTGAGAAAGCAAGCCCTGTGGAGCCAAGTCCAAAGAAGAGTGAGACGGTGTTTGGTTTCATCCGTTAATTGTAGCCCATTATTTTCCCATTTGTTAATATTCATGGAATTTTGATAAATATTTTCACTTATGTTCCCAAAGAAGTCCATCAGTGTCACTTTTCCAAAGATTATGTTTTCAACTTGTCCTTCCTGCACCCTTGCAAGTTACTCTTCTGTGAAGATGAGAGGAAAAATAAGAAGAAAAGAAAAAAAGCTATCAGTGCACTCGACGAATGTATGTTAAGTGCCCCTTCTTAGGAATGATTTCCAAAAAGTTTTGATTCCTGTGCTGGTGTAGTGATAAGAGTATGGCAATTCCAATGGGGCAGAAATAGATTCCAGAGAATCTGTAGTCACATGGTCATTTTCTAAAATAGAAGACAGAAGATGGAAGTTTCCTTGCTTTCTTCATCTCAAGCACTCAATGCCTCTGTTTAAAGAAATCTTGGGATGCTTGTGTGGCTCAGTTGGTTAAGGATCTGACTCTTGATTTAGCTCAGGTCATGATCTCATTGTTTGTGAGATAGAGCCCTGTATCTGTCTCCACAGCATGGAGTCTGCTTCCTGGGATTCTCTCTCTCTCTCAATCTCTGCCCTTCTCCTGGTCACATTTTCTCTCTTTCAAAATAAATAAGCATTTAAAATAATAATGGGGGTACCTGGGGGCTCAAGGATTAAGCATCTGATGCATGACGCTGGCTCATGTCATGATCTCCGGGTTCATGGGTTAAAGTCTCACATCTGGCTCTGTGCTTGACAACAGGGAGCTTGCTTGAGATTCTGTGTCTCCTCTCTCTATGCCCCTCCCCCACTCGTGTTCTCACTGTCTCTCTCTCTCTCTCTCTCTCTTAAACAGAGTTGAAAAATAAAAATAAAAAGTAATAAGGAAATCTTTATTTATTTTTTATTTTTTAATGTTTTATTTATTTTTGAGACAGAGAGAGACAGAGCAAGAGTAGGGAGGGGCAGAGAGAGAGGGAGACAGAACTGGAAGTAAGCTCCAGGCTCTGAGCTATCAGCACAGAGCCCAATGCGGGGCTCGAACCCATGAACGTGAGATCATGACCTGAGCTTAGGTGGGAAGCTTAATTGACTACTGAGTTACCCAGGCGCCCTGAGTGGCTCTTTATGTTAATACTTTCACTAGGTGCCTGGGTGGCTCAGTCAGTTGAATGTCACACTTCAGCTCAGGTCATGATCTCATGGTTCGTGGGTTTGAGCCCCATGTCCAGCTCTGTGCTGACCGCTAGCTCAGACCCTGGATCCTGCCTCAGATTCTGTATCTCCTTCTCTCTCTGACCCTCCCCTGCTTGCTCTGTCTCTCTCTGTCTCTCAAAAATAAATAAAAAACATTAAAAAAAAGGATTTGGATTCACATCCTAGTTCTTTAAAAAAAAATACTATCGCTATGTTAACACTTAACAGAGCTCATGCTTTTTGAGTATTTATTATGTTATAGACATTATGCCAATAACTTTATTGAAATTTTTTTCTCATATAATGCATATGTCATTGAATCTAATACATAATATTCCCATGTTACTGTTGGAGAAACTGAGTCTCCAATGGGCTCAGCTAGTAAGTAAGCTGGCTAAGTAGTAAAAGCTGACATGAGAGTTTAAATTCTTAAGCTTTCTTGTTAGTGGCAACACAAGTAACATAGTATTATTATTGTGATATTATTCAGATGACTTATTAATTACAGTAAGCCTCCATTTTTTATTTGCAAAATCAAAATAACCTCAGCGTTGTTTTTCAGATTTAAGAAAGACTGCAAATGCAAAATATCTAGTAGAATGTCTGACACATTACAGTCTTTAATAAATATTAAAGTTTCCTTCCTTTGTTTTATTGAGATAAAATACTCTATTTCTAGTATTCTGTTTGAGAAAATCACTAGTTTAAAATTTGTTTTCTTGCCTAGTAACTTATTTTGTTCTCTATTAAAACCCTTCTAATCCATGCCACTTACCAAATGAGAAAACAGAAAATTTAGAAAGTCCGACCAATACCACACTCATAAGACCTTAGTCTGTGCTTCTTCTGTTCTTCCTGAAGCCTCATATCTTTAGTAATATGATTCCAGGAAAATGTGAGTCATTTTTGCTGACTCTCATTTTGTCACTGTGTTTATGGCTGATCCAGTAAATAATACACAGTTTGAAGGAGGACGCACAAGAACTTACAGAACCACACAAATCAGCTCTAATCACCATGCGTTCTTGTAACATTTCAAGTGCCTAGCGAAGATAATACATTTAGAAATCTGTATTTTTTAGGTGAAAGTGACAACATGGTCAGGACTCTATATGCCATCATGAGGTTGAATGAAATGGCATGGAAGGGCTCAGAGGGTAACAGAAAGAACAAGAGTCAAGCAGAAGTGTAAAATTGCATGTTTTTGTCTTTTTCTCAATTTTATGGGAAAATGACTGAGAGATTTCCAAACCTCAATTATAAGCTTTCGTTTATGAGTTTAGAAGCTATGTTACTATGTACATACAAACTTAGGATTTTTATGTCTTCTTGATCAGTGAATCCTTTTTAATTATGAAATATCCTTTTCCACTTTTAGTAATACTCTTTGAATTTACTTTGCCTGCAATTAATACAGCCATAGCAGCTTACTTATGCTTGGTATATGTGTGGCACATTCTTCTTCTTCTTATTATTATTTTAATGTTTATTTTATTTTTGAGACAGAGACAGAGAGAGAGAGAGAGCTCAAAGAGGGGAAGAGCAAAGAGAGGGAGATACAGAATCCAAAGCAGGCTCCAGACCCTGAGCTGTCAGCACAGAGCCTGACATCGGGCTCAAACCCATAGACCGTGAGATTGTGACCTGAGCCAAAGTCGATTGCTTAACCGACTGAGCCATCCAGGTGCCCCTCTTATTTTTTTTTTTTCACTTTTGAACTCTTTGTATTTAAAGGACATCTTCTCTGCTTATGAGGATGTCAGTTCTATTGGATTAGAACCCCACCCTTATGAATTTATTTAATTTTAATCAACTCTTTAATGGCCTCATCTCAAAATACAATCTCGCTGAGGGTTAAAACTTCAACATATACATTTTGAAAGGGGGAGATTCAGACCATAACAATCCCCAGTGGATTTTCTTTCATGTCCATTTGGCCAGGGTGTAGTGATATGCCTAATTCTGACTACTGGCAAGAGAAAAGGAACTTTATGGTTAGTTTGTACCAAACAAAATTTACTTTTTATACTGGGAAGGGCATTAAATTTCTTGGACTCAGATAAGAGTGTATATTTCAGCAACACTAGAGTTCTCGCTGGATGGAAGAAATGAGGGTGGTCTTGTAATGACAATAAGCCATGACACATAGTCATCAAGGTCTTTGTAACCTTGTTCTTGACTTTCTTTTCAGATTCATTTACTTCCACCTCTTGCCTTGCTTCCCACACTCTAGTCAGAAAGATCTTTTTGTTTTCCTTTTGAGCTTATCACACTCTCTCTACTCTAATGCCTTTGCGTTGGTTGTCCTATCTAATTGGAACTTGTCCTCAATGTGCTCACATAGTTCACTTGTTTCTATGTTTTAGGTCTCAGCCTAAATGACATATCCTTAGAAGACCTAGATTTTTATAGAGCACGTATGTTGCTCATATAGCATTGTATAGTTTTAAAATTTTATCACTCTTGTGTTATTTAGACAATATTGTCTTCCATACTAGACCTAAAAAAATTTCATGACAAAAGTGTCTTTATCTGTCATACTGATTTATCTGACATGGTCGTTTGACAGTAAATATTTTTTGATTTAATGCATAGGAATAAGAAACAGGAATATTAAAAAATAATTTTGATATTGAACCTAAATATTCAAAAATAGTTCAATCTATTAGCTAATTAGGGAAAATAAGAAGCAATGATTATTTATAAAGAGAGTGCAAGGTATCATCTTTGGTAAGCTAGTAATATTTGGATAGTGATATATTTTAATGGCTTAAACATATAAAATAGCATAAAAGAATATTCTGTATCTATATTGTATTTAAATTTGTTATACTAAAGTTTTATCAAATTGTTCATTTACTTTCAGGCAGATAAATTATTTTACTAAAGTTTATTTTCTTTTATTCTTATATTGTAGAAACATAGTTCCAAGAGCAGCCCATTTTCAATGAACTCCCTGACTTAGACCACATTTTTAAATATAGAATTCAAATCTACAATGTGACATATACTAGTGAAACTATAAGAAGAAAGGTAGTATTTCAGATAAGACAAGGTTTTCTTATGCATAATCAAATTTTGCTGTTGTTCAAGATATAAGAACATGATAGTTTATCACGAACACAATAATAAAGCATTTAAAAATAACATGCTCAGACGTAAAATATACTACTTTCTATTGTTAGGACAGGCAGCTTTCCAAACATCGTCAGAGATAATCTCTGATAAACGGAAAATTTTCTGGACTTAAACTTTAACTTTTAGCTGTTTCATAGAAAAGTTTATTCTTTGCTTTTCTGGATTGTAAAAGAACCAGGAAAGTTGTCTTTCAATGGTTTCTTTGCCAAGGGTTTAGAAGGTTTTTACTTACGGGGACCTTCAAAGAATATAACATTAGCTAAGATTTCAAGCCAGATTTTATGGCCTCCATGATCTTTAACTCTTGTCATAGTAGCTTAAAATGTTGAAAGAAAGAAGGTGAGATGAAGCAGAGGAGACAGATGGTACAAGGGGAGAAAAGAGCACAGGGAACAGAGCCTCTAAAAGAAAGTAAATAGTTGTGGATAAATATGCTGGGGAAATTTACGTGGTGCAGCAGGAACTTTTCCTGAATTCTCAATGTAAGAAGAAAAGTGCAGATAGTGGCCTTACTGCACTAGCACTGAATATGTCATGCATGTTCAGACAACATGTGTTCTGAGTGTGTATTTTATACATTAACAACTGCATTTTCATTTACTCATTACAAAGACACAATTTTTTTCATGATATTTTCATATTTTTGGCCATAATGCAAATAAAAACAGTGATAAAAAGGATTTATATCTGCATCTGGTGTGTTTTTATTATTTTTTAGTGGTTGGTGAAGAGTCATTTAAAAATTGCTAAAATTTTTTTCTAACTCTGGAAGTGAAAATGTTTGTAGCAGAATTTCTTTACTTTGGGAAATCCTTAGGCTAGGATAAAATTCCACATGGTTTTGGAGAAATATAAAGAGGTTCCAGATGAAGGTGCTAAGTGTTTTATTATCAATGTAAACCATGTGAATCATTACTGGGACTGCCTCTGTCTTTGGATAATTAGATAATGACTCTCCCTGTGTGTGATTGTGTTTTGTATGTGTGTATGTGAGTGTGTGTTTGTATTTACATTTCAAGCCAGAATTGTCTATAGGAAATTGAAGCAAAAACTGGCTGGAGAGCTTACAGGGCAGGCCTTTCTGTGATGTTCCTGTGGAGTCTAGGGAGAAACAGAGAGGGCAGTTTCACATCCATTTGAATGGAAACTCAATATGAATAAGCCAGATTTGAGAAATGAACTGTTGATTATTATCATTACTTTGTTTAGGCTGTGAAGTCCCAAATCAGATTTTAATAAAACACTCTAAGAAGAGAACTGAGAAGACATTGGTGTGAGATGTCAGAATGCTCCCTGAACTTCTCGGACAGCAACATCGTGCTGTGGAAACAACTAAGTTAACAGGAGGTCAGTAGGTTTGAATTGAGAAACATGTCAGAATTCCTCATGAATTCCCCCAACTTTGGTGGAGAATTGAATTGAAATATTAGATTTTGTATGGTCATTTGATATAGTCTCTGACTGTTGGTATTTGGTTACCAAACAGAACTATCTATACTAAGGGATAAGTGGAAGGTCTATGTCTATGTTGTTTGCTCTGTCTCTACCTATCTATTAAATGGCCCATTTGGAGCACCCTTATAATGATGTAAATTATTGTAGAGATAGTTCAATCAGCTCTTTGGTATTTGACTGAATTCCTTTCCTCATGGCTTGATCAAGCACTTATCAACATCCACATTGTCAGGGATATGATTACCTATTGAAGAAATATAATCAATTCACTGATGACACTGAATATTATATATTGACCTCAGATTTTTCCTCTAGTGCCCACCTACTTGTTTTACCACCCAGGGCCATGCAGAGACATTTATATTATTTAAAATGACCTGTCATTACCCAGTGCTCTCAAATAGGCCATATATTTTGGATTTCACAAGCTATTCATCATGGCATAAGGTACTCTATCCATTTCTTATTTTATATCACATTTTTACTTGCTTATTAAATTCCTTGTTTTGAATGATAAGTCTAGTAGGATGAAATAAACCATGCACAAATAAAACCATACTAATCTCATCATGACTTTTGTAGTCATATTTTGATTAAAATAATGGAATGTAGCAATAAAATTTAGAACATTTGTGATGAAGATTTGAGAGGCTATGACTTTCTGTATTCTGGTGTATTTGTGAAATTTTAATTACTATGTGCCAAGAACTATGCTGTTTTATCTGCCTTTACAATCATATCTACAATTTTAACTTTAGTATCATCCCCATTTTAGGGATGAGCAAATGAAAGCTAACTGGAATTATCTAACTTCCACAAATGGCTAGACCATCAATCAGGTTTCAAAGGCTGATCTTTTTGGTTCCAAAACCCATCCCTGAAATGTCTAAACAAAGCTGTAGGAGAGTGAGATAATGGTGAAAAGTGCAGCCACTAATCTTAGTAGGTTCTGATCTTGATTTTAATTATGCTGGGGCTAGGGTTTTAAGAATCCCTATGCCTTAGTTAATGCCTGATTTATTTATACTATCTTCAGATATTTTGGCCTTATTATGTAGAGTTTTAGCATACATATCAACATCATACTTAACAACTGAGTGGAAGGTATGTGCATGAACCCCATGGAATTCCATAGCTGGGTAAATTAGTTTGCAACCTCCTCAGGCACCTAAATCTCTCATGGCCATTGGGGATAATCTGAATCTTGTTCAGATTGCAGTTCTTTCCCCAAACAAGGATTACTGGTAATAGCAACCCATGTTCAAAGTTCACTGTGCTGTTAGTTCTCTCATTCAGGATATTTATGACAGTTTGCAGAGTCACAGAGTGTAATACAAGATGTAGTTAGATAAGTAATGACTTAAATTTCATATAGAATGTTGCATGAGCTAGACTGAGACTTCACGTAAAGGTAAGCGAGAACCAGGCTACCACTGGCACTCATTACAGTTTCTATGTGACTGTTGGGAATTCATTGTACTTTGTGAACAATGATAATAACTGTCTGTGCTGTTTGCTTCTGTTTGTTTTCTGAGGAGCCATAGCTGATTTAGAGAGCCATATGTGTAATCTTCTAGAATATTCTCACAAGCAAATCTTAGAAAGAGTGCTCCTTCTGGAACAGAAGAACCTTATCCACTTTAGCTCCCTTATCCCTACCCTCACTTTTAGTTTTAAACAACATACATTTGTGTCTATATTTATTCATTCAACAAGTAATCATTAAGTGACTGAAATAAAATATTTGAGATAATATACTAAATGGTTAGTCCTTTCCTTTATGGAGCTTAGAATCAACTGTAGAAGAAAGACAAGTTTATTTATAGGGTCAACCTTAACTGCAATAAGAAATTTGATTTTTATAATTCATTTGGTGTGTTCCATGGGTCAAAGTTACAGATGTCACTGAACTCTAGAAACAATAAGAATTAGACATTGTTAGAATCTGATGTCTCTAGACTCTTTGCGTCTATGTTTTATCTTCCTCCTTCTCTCTCACTTTGGATCTCAATCTTGCACTTTTTTTCTCTCTTACTCACTCTCTAGTTTATCTTATTATAAACAAAATTATATAAAGGACTATATAGTAAATATTTGGGGCTTTCTGGGCCATATAAGCTCATTTCAGCTACTCACCACGACTGTAGCATAAAAATAGCTATGGAACATATATCATTGAGTGGGTTCCAATGAAACTTTATTTAGGAACACTAAAATTCTAATTTCATATAATTTTTACTTGACATGATATATTTTTATTCTTTTGAGTCTTGATAATTTTCTTAAATTTTCAATGGTTTAAACATGTACAAATGATCGTTGTTCAAAGGCCATAGGAAAACTAGTTTATGGCTCATAGTCTACCAACTCCTACTCTAGATAGCAAAAAAAAAAAAAAAAAAAAAAAAAAAGACAGCTGCCAGTTCATAAACTTTATATCTTACAACTTAGATTGAAAATACAATTCCAGACTAAATATTCTTACTCATTATGGACCAGAAGCTCAGGGACACTTACAAAATGACCTCACCGAGAACATATATATAAAACAAAATATGGAGGAGCCGGCAAGACGGTGGAGAAGCAGGGAACACTGATACCTCCCCATGCCTGCAAACATCAAACTGAGAAGATTTAAAAGCCACAACTTTCTAATCTCCAGGAGCTGCAGTGTGCTCAAGAACCCCTTATTGATATCAGCCTCAGGGATGACTGTGAGTGAGATGGGGACTGGAGATAAGGAGGAGGTGCCAGCTCAACGCAGAGCTGGAAAGAGTGCCCAGAGACTCAGTCCTGGGTGGCAAAGAGTGCAGGTCCGGAGGCTGCACATCACCATGCAGGGCCACTAACATGCAGGATGGCCCTGCAGGTTGGCACAGAATTTTGAGAGCTGCACACAAGCCGGCAGTGTGGCATGGGAAATGGCCTTGTTACGTGGGAGAGGCAGCACAAGAGGCTGGGCGCAAACCTGCTCCCAGGGAGGTACAGAGCCAAGGGGAAGAGGAGAGACCGAAGGGAGACCTTAGCCCATGGCACGCCGAGAGACAAAATTTCCATTCCCAGCCACTGGGCGCAGGGATAGAAACCCGATCTCCTCAGTGGCCTAGTGATCCTGTGGCCCCCGCCGCCCGCAGACCTCTGGTGGAACCAGGGAAGGGCTGGCTCCCCAGTCCCCTTGCGCAGTCCTGATCAGAAAGTCACCTGGCTGCCAGAGGTTACTTTGGCGATGGCGGAAAAATTAAAGGAATTTGAAGGCCTAGTGGACCTTAGAAAAACAAAACGATTTGACCCACCCGTGGCTCGGGGAGGTTGGACTCAAGAGAGTGGCTGGCAACGGATGATCTGAGAGGGGCTTGAGATGCTGCCATTCTTCCCCCTGCATCCACTAAGGCGGGGCTTCAGAGGCCAGTCCCGGAGACCCCACATACTTACACCGAACTGCCCCCATCCACGTTGGAGAGCTGGATTCTTCTCTTCGTGCTATTTTTAATTTTTTTTCTTTCAGTTTTTTCTATACTAATTATTCTTAATTTTTAAGCTTCCATAATTTTCCCCTTGTTTTCTCTTCTATTTCCATATTTCATCTTCTCTTCCCATTTTTCCAGGAGTTTGGGAAAGCCCAACATTTAACACTGCTGTGTTTAGATCAATCCTTACCATACAGATATTTTTTGCTTGTCTCATTCTTATCTTTATCCTCTGCAGGTTTTAGGCTCTCAGACTGTCATTTATCTCTGGCTGTCTCTGTGCCCCTGTTTTTTTTTTTTTTTTTTCCTTCCTTCTTTCTCCTTTCCTGGCCTCTCTTTTCTTTTCTGCTCCCTTTTTTCCCTTTCCCATTTGGTTTGCTTGTTTACTGGATCTGTCAGTGCATTTGCATGCTTGTGTCCCCTGTGTGTTTGTCTGTTTTCCTTTTCAGGCCTTCCTCAAAAACCAGGCCTAAGCACACATAGTGGAAAGTCTCAAATATCCCTGAGTAAGGATATATATTAATTACAAGCACAACAAGAGAAACTGAGAGACACGATTAAAAGAACATCTCCTGAAATGACAGGCCCTGGACAGTCAAAGAGCCTCCTTTAATAGAGCCATACTAACAGGTGCACAGTGCAGAAAGAACTTTTAAAACTGATAAGAGCTAGCCAAAATGACGAAACGAAAGAACTCTCCTCTAAAGAAATTCCAGGAAGAAATTATAGCAACATAACTGCTCAAAACAGACACAAGCAACAAAACTGAACAAGAATTTAAAAAGATTATCGTAAAATTAATGGCTGGGCTTGAAAAAACCATAGAAGCTGTCAGAAAAGATATAGATACAGACTTGGAACGTTCAAAATAGCTGTGACAAGTTAGAAAAGGCTATAAATGAGGTGAATAATAAGATGGAGGCTGCCAATGCACGGATTGAAGAAGCAGAGAGGAGAATAGGTGAATTAGAAGACATAATTATAGCAAAGGAAGAATTCGAGAAGAAAAGAAATTGATATGGGAACACGTAAGGAGAATCAGAGACCTGAGTGATACAATCAAATGGAACAATCTCTGTATCATAGAAGTTCCTGAAGAGGAAGAAAAGAAAAAAGATCCCGAAGGGGTGATAGACCAAATTATACATGAAAATTTCCCCAATCTAGGGAAAGAGAAAGACTTTGAAATTCAAGAGGCATACTAAACACCTCTAAGATGTTGTGGGGAGCGGCAAAGATCTCAGCTGCTTGGCCATTTGCATGCAGGATTTGTCACTCCCTGAGGGGAGTTGCAAAATAGGCAGGGGAGCGCCACTCCCTGTCAGAGGAGAAGCCAGAAGATCAAAGATTAACTGCCTGCAGGCAGGGTAGCTTCTGCCCCTCAGGCGCTGTGCTAGAACATTTTGGTCGGTTCCCCTTTTACTCCAGTCTTAATCCCTTGACCCTGTTTCCTAGCAACTGACCTGGGTCAGCTGCCTTGTTTTCCTCGCCTTGAAGGCTTTATAAGGAACAGTTTTCTCAATTAACTCTCTCTCTTTCGCCTGACCGGAAAACCGTGAGTCGTGCTTTACTCTCTGCATCTCCCTCTCCCGTCACCCCTTTTTCTCTCCCTCCCTCAGGAAAAGAACCTACGAGGACTCACCGCCCCGTGGGCCGGAGCGGCCGGGGTGGGACACGACAAGATGTAACATAAACCAACCTTCAGCACGACATATCATAGGGTAAATGGCAAAATATAAAGACAAAGAGAATTCTGAAAGCAGCTAGGGATAAAACGGCCTTAACATACAAAGGGAAACCTATCAGAGTGGTTACAGACCTATCTACTGAAACTTGGCCGGCCAGAAAGGAATGGCAGGAAATCTTCAATGTGATGAATAGGAAGAATATGCAGCCAAGAATTTGTTATCCAGCGAGCCAGTCTTTCAAAATAGAAAGAGAAATAACAGTTTTCCCAAATAAACAATAGTTGAGAGAATTCAAGAAATCCTAAGAGGGACTCTATGAGGTAAATGTAGCAAGGAATATAAGGTACCAGAGACATCAATACAAACATGTACTCTACAGGGAACATAATGAATCTAAGCCCACATTTTTCAATAATAACACTGAATATAAATGGACTGAATGCTCCAGTTAAATGACACAAGGTAGCAGAATGGATCAAAAACCAAAATCCATTTATTTGCTGTCTACAAGAGACTCACCTTAGACCTGAAGACACCTCCAGATTGAAAGTGTGAGGATGGAGAAACATCAACCTTGTGACTGGATGCCAAAAGAAAGCCAGAGTAACCATACTTATATTGAACAAACTGGACTTTAAAGTAAAGGCAGTAACAGAAGATGAAGAAGGACATTATTTAATAATTACAGGGTCTCTACATCAGGAGGAGCTAACAATTATAAACATTTTTGTGCCAAATTCGGGAGCTCCCAAATACATAAAACAACTAATCACAAACAGAAACAGTCTTATTGATAAGAATGTGCTAATTGCAGGGGACTTTAATACCCCACTTACAACATTGGATAGGTCAACTAGACAAAAAATCACTAAAGAACCAATGGACCTGAATGGCACACTGGAACAGATGGAATTAATAGATATATTTAGAACTCTGCATCCTGAAGCTAGGGAATTCACTTTCTTCTCGACCTGAAGCTAGGGAATTCACTTTCTTCTCGAGGGCATATGGCACATTCTTCAAGATTGATCACATACTGGGTCATAACACAGCCCTCCATAAATACAAATGAATAGAGATCATACCATGCACACTTTCAGATCACAATGCTATGAAACTTGAAATCAACCATAGGAAGAAGTCTGGGAAAACCTCAAAAAATGTGGAGGTTAAAAACTACACTACTGAAGAATGACTGGGTGAACCAGGCTATTAGAGAGGAAATTAAAAAATATATGGACAAATGAAAATGAAAATACAGCAATCCAAACTCTCTGGGATGCAGAAAAGGCACTCTTAAGAGGAAAGTTCATTGCAATCCAGGCCTGTTTCAAAAAACTAGACAAAGCGCAAACTCAAAACCTAACAGAGCACCTAAGGAAACTAGAAAGGGAGCAGCGAGAGCACCCCAAACCCAGCAAAAGAAGAGAAATAATAAAGATCAGGGCAGAATTAAATAAGATAGATTCCACAAAAACAATTGAACAGATCAATGGATCCAAGAGTTGGTTTTTTGAAAAAATAAACAAAATTGATAAACCTTTAGCTAGGCTCCTCAGAAAGAAAAGAGAGAACACTCAAATAGACAAAATCATGAAGGAAAATGGATCTATTACAATAGATCCTCAGAAATACAAGCAACCATCAGAGATTACTATAAAAACTTATATGCCAACAAACTGTACAATCTAGAAGAAATGGACAAATTCCTAAATGCACA
>NC_043700.1:165991096-166023041 GCF_006229205.1 Suricata suricatta
CTCCCAATGAATGAGAGCCGAGGGCCTGATGGATTCCCAGGGGAGTTCTACCAGACATTTAAAGCAGAATTAACACCGATCCTTCTCAAGTTATTCCAAAAAATAGAAATGGAAGGAAGACTTCTGGACTCATTCTACAAAGCACATATCACTTTGATTCCTAAGCCAGACAGAGACCCAACAAAAAAAGAGAACTACAGGCCAATATCCTTAATGAATATGGATGCAAAAATACTCAACAAGATACTAACAAATCGAATTCAACAGCTTATAAAAAGAATTATCTATTATGATCAAGTGAGATTCACTCCCGGGTTACAAGGTTGGTTCAGTATTCACAAATCCATCAATGGGATACATCATATTAACAAAAGAAAAGAAAAAAAATATGATCCTGTCGATAGATGCAGAAAAAGCATTTGACAAAATACAACATCCCTTCTTAATAAAAACCCTCCAGAAACTCAGGATAGAAGGAACTTACTTAAAAATCATAAAAGCCATTTATGAAAGGCCCACAGCTAATGTTATCCTCAATGGGGAAAAACCTGAGAGCTTTCCCCCTGAAATCAGGGACACGACAGGGATGTCCACTCTCACCATTGTTGTTTAACATAGTGTTGGAAGTCTTAGCATCAGCAATCAGATAACAAAAGGAAATAAAAGGCATCAGAATTGGCAAAGAAGAACTCAAACATTCACTTTTTTTGCAGATAACATGATACTCCACATGAAAAACCCAATCGACTCCACCAGAAGCCTTCTAGAAATGATAAATGAATTAAGTAATTTTTCAGGGTACAAAATCAATGTACAGAAATTGGTAGCATACTTATACACCAAAAATGAAACAACAGAAAGAGAAATAAAAAAAAAAACTGATCCCATTCACAATTGCAAAAAAAAAAAAAAAAACATAAAATACCTAGGAATATCTAACCAAAGATGTAAAAAACCTGTATGCTGAAAACTATAGAAAACTTATGAAAGAAATTGAAGAAGACACAAAGAAATGGAAAAACATTCCATGCTTATCAGTCACAAGAATAAATATTGTTAAAATGTCAATACTATCCCAAAGCACTCTACACATTCAGTGCAATCCAAATCAGAATTGCACCAGCATTCTTCTCAAAGCTAGAACAAACAATCCTAAAATTTGTATGGAACCACAAAAGACCCTGAATAGCCAAAGTAATATTGAAAAAAAAAAATGGGAGGCATCACAATCCCAGATGTTAACCTCTACTACAAAGCTGTAGTCATCCAGACAGTATGGTATTGGCACAAAAACAGACACATAGACCAATGGAATAGAATAGAAAACCCAGAATTGGACCAAAAATGTATGGCCAATTAGTCTTTGAGAAAGCAGGAAAGAGGATCCAATGGAAAAAAGACAGCCTCTTTAACAGATGTTGCTGGGAGAACTGGACAGCAATATGCAAAAGAATGACACTAGACCTCTTCTTACACCATACACAAAAATAAACTCAAAATGGATGAAAGATCTGAATGTGAGACAGGAAACCATCAAAACCCTAGGAACAGTCTCCTTGACCTAAACCGCAGCAATTTCCTACGCAACACAACCCCACAGGCAAGGGAATCAAGAACAAAACTGAACACTTGGGACCTTATCAAGATAAAAAGCTTCTGCACTGCAAAGGAAACAATCAAGAAAACTAATAGGCAACTGATGGAATGGGAAAAGATAGTTGTAAGTGACATATCGGATAAAGGGCTAGTATCCAAAATCCACAAGAATCTCATGAAACTCCATACCCAAAAAACCAATAACCCAGTGAAGAAATGGGCAGAAGACATGAATAGACACTTCTTCAAAGAGGACATCCAGATGGCCTACCAGCACATGAAAAGATGACCAGCACTATTATCAGGGAAATACAAATAAAAACCACACTGAGATACCACCTCATGCCAGTCAGTGTCTAAAATGATCAAATCAGAAGACTATATGCTGGTGAGGATGTGGAGAAACGGGCATCCTCCTACACTGTTGGTGGGAATGTAAACTGGTTCAACCGCTCTGGAAAACAGTGTGGAGGTTCCTCAAAAAACTATCAATAGAACTCCCCCTATGACCCAGCAATAGCACTGCTGGGGATTTACCCAAGGAATACAGAAGTGCTAATGCATAGGGGCACATTTACCCCAATGTTCATAGCAGCATTTTCAACAATAACCAATTCATAGAAAGAGCCTACATGTCCATCAACTGAAGAATGAATCAAGAAGATGTGGCTTATGCATATAATGGGATACTTCATGGCAATGAGAAAAAATGAAATCTGGCTATTGGTAGCAAAGCAGATGGAACTCGAGGGTGTCATGCTAAGTGAAGTAAGTCAAGCAGAGAAGGACAGATACCATATGTTTTCATTCATATGCAGAACAGGAGAAACTTAACAGAGGATCATAGAGGAGGGGAAGGGGAAAAATAATTGGGTGAGGGAGGGAGGCAAACCATGAAGGATTCTTAAATACTGAGAACAAACTGAGGGTTGATGGGGTGGGGGAGAAAGGGAAAGGGATGATGGGCATGAAAGAGGGCACATGTTAAGATGAGCACTGGGAGTTATATGGAAACCAATTTGATAATAAATTATAAAAGGAAAAAAAAGAAGTTGGGTAATGAAGAGGCCTACCATGTTCTGAGCACTCCTTATTTATTTGTCTTTTATTTTTTTATTTTCTCATATAGTTTATTACCAAGTTGGTTTTCATATAACACCCAGTGCTCATCCCCACAAGTGCCCCTCTCTATGATCATCACCCCTCTTCTCTTTCCACCCTCCCTCTCCAGCTCTCAGTATGTGCCCAGCATTCAAAAGTCTCTCATGATTTGCCTCACTCCCTCTCCACAACTCTTTTCCCCCACTTTGCCATTCCCATGGTCTCCTATTGGGTTTCTCCTGTTAGACCTATGAGTGATAATATATGGTACATGGCAATGAGAAAAAATGAAATCTGGCTATTTGTAGCAAAATGGATGCACCTAGAGGGAGTCATGCTAAGCAAAATAAGTCAGACAAAGAAAGTCTGAGCTCTGTTTAAAGACTGATGCTATTAACCTCAATTTGGAGAATAATTCTTTAAAATTCATTTTATATGCAAAGTTTTATGAGCTGATTGTTAGTTCTTAACTACTTAATAATATATTTAGTTTTATAAAATATTGATATTAATATATTTTAAAATTATCTGCAGTCACTAAATAAATGTTTTGTACCTTAACTTGAAATGCATTTGAAGTCATATTTTATGATTAAAGAGGTCTTTGTTTTTCATAAAAGAGTAAACTCTAGCAAGCCATATGTCATTAAAAAGCAGATAATTTTGCAAGAATTAAAGGGTTTGTAGTGGAATTGGATGCAAATATATGGATTAGGAATCAGAACACTTAACCCTTTTATTGATTTTCTCTTTTCACTCCTTTATTCTCATCCCTCAATTCACTCAGTTAATCAGTATAGGACGGGCTAACTCTCCAGGTGGTTGTGAACATGAAATAAGCAATTATAATATATAGGAAATACTTTGAAAATAATTACAAATATTAAAATATGAGGTGTTGTTCAATACATTCTCACAAATATGTATTATGTTTTTCTGGGAGTTAGCTGTCTTTGGGTACACGCCAGACTAAGTGAAACTTTGAAATATTTTGCTATTTGGGGCCCAAGTAAACAATTACTACAGTTCCATCTGGAGTTAAAATGAAAGTTGAGTAAGGATTATTACCAAGTGCAATAGACCTTTCTGTAGTTGTTTTGCTGTCAGTTCAAATTTTTAAGGACTATATATATCCTGCTTTCTTAGACCTTATGGCTGCACTGTTGACCACTATTCCCTGATTAAAGTTTAAAACCACAGCACCCTTAACAGGTCATAAATCATCTCATTCATAAAGGTGCAGATTACAACAGGGGTACAACCTCATCACTTTTATGGATGACTGTTTCTGATTAGGCAAAACTTACAATAGGTATATTTTCTAAGCCTGACAGAATGTTTCTGGCTCACAATGGTACAAGGAACATCTGTCATTTTCTCTCTCAAACATCCATCAGGCAAAATTATTAAATCAACATGCATCATTTTGGTATAATAGAACTAAAATCACTGTTATAGAACACAATTCTGGGATTGATTTTCCCTGCTTTGAAAATAAACAACTTGGTTTCATGTTCATGGTTATGTAACAGCAGGAGATCATTATCTTGTGACAAAATTCCATTTTATTGACATTATCTCTAAATGATCTCTTGATAGGATATATAAAATTTAATATACATCCAATTTAGAAAGATTTCATTCACATCATACTGATGTATAACTATTTCCTATTTATTTTACAGCCTACATTTGAATTCAAACACAATATTTATTTCTTGATGTTTACTTCTTGCTCAAGTCACTCAGCAAATATAATTCTGATGGAAATTCTGATCTAATACACAGACTTTGACACCAAATGGCTGGATGGTCACTCCTGACCCAATAGTATGACCTTGGACAGTTTGCTTGCTCTCTAATTGGGTTTACTAATCTGTGAAATGAAGATAAAAATAATGTGTAATTCATATGATGTTGCCTGGATTGACTGAATTCATCATACATTTAATCTACTTAAGACAATGTCTGTTATATACTAAGAACAATATTACCAACATTCATTTTATGGCATTCATGCTTTCACTCATGCTTTATTCCTTGCTTGATTCTGTGGCCTAGAGTGATATGTTTCAATTCTCTGAGATGCTGTGTGCTAAAAAAATTCTTCTATTTTTCACCTGTGGTATTAAATGAAACAATATTTGTAAATTATGTTTTTAAATTGTATAGAAGAATGTCCCTTACATAAATGATTCAAGGTAGTTTTGAAGTTGATTCTTTAAAATAGTTGTGGTTATGACATTTTAAGAAATCATGTACTACAATGCATTATCTGAAAAGTTGTTTCCAAATGGACTATGCATCACCATATATATTTTACCTTTCCTTCTTCAGTTCTACTCTTTAACCTTCATAATTCAGCTCTGTGACCTGGAATGCTGACATCTATGGATTATATCCCTCTGCACTTTTGCCCTATGGCTTCCTAGTGAGTTTGACCTAATCAGGGAGTCGGTTGGAGATTAGAAATCAGAAGCAAGGGAAGTACGAATATGCATTACCTTAACTCCCTCCACCAGGTCTCAGGGAATTGAGTGTTATTTACTGAAGGGCACATCTCTGTTTGGTGGCTCTCACTGATCTAAGTCTGGTAACTGCTTCCTCTCCTGGCCTATTTAGACCTAGAGGTAATAAGGCTTCAGCTCTTGCCAGCCCAGGGAACTTCAGAATCCCTCGTCAATTTTCCCTGTTCACTAGGGAACCACTAGTTTCCCCTGTGAAGACCACCTTTATTACTCAGTTTTAGTGTGCCATCTGTTTTCTATCTAGATCCTCGCTGAAACATGTACCCAAGTTTTAATTGTAGAGTAAGCAGCCACATCTGAAACATGTGAAAATGTTAAGTGCCTCAGAGAGATGAATTTTATGGTTGCTGAGATTCTTTAGTGTGTTCAGGGTGGTAGTTGAAGTGCCTGTTTTATGTGTAATTGTTTTGAAGATGTGAAAGTATTTGTCACCCTCAGTAATACAATTTTTTTAAAAAAAGTGTTAAAAAGTATAGTGCCTTTTGGAAACATAAGGTCAGATTAGCATTCATTTGGATTTCACAAGGTAACTGAACACAGATTTGAATTGTAAAGTAGCTGTAATTATCTTTTTAACAGACACAGTAACTCTTCTTGGCAACCAGCACTGTAATTATAGACATTGTGTTCAGTACAAACTTCCATGTTTTTGACAGGCTGGAAAATGAAAAGATACACAAGGACTTCCTGTTGTTAGTCTCACTTTTTGTTTCTTTACATCTCTTTATATCTGAAACTATGACCCAAATGGGATTTACGCTTCATTATTCATGACATATTGTCCTCTTTAGAAGAAAAACAAAGTTTACCTTCATGGAATAGGCTGATTTTTAGTGCTAGGATGCAACTTATTGTTTGCATGATGATAATCTTTCTAAATAATAAGATGTGCCTAGATATTGCAATATTTGGGTAAGACAAGTAAATAATATTTCAATATAATAATAGTAAAAATAAAGTAATTCTTAATAATAAGATACAGCACAACAGAGATACTGGGAATAACAAAGCACATCATAAAACACAGGAAGAACGCTAGAGCAGAAATTCAGAAATGCATTTCTGCTTGGGATGCCATTATCAGGGCTTACGATAGATACAAGTGGTCACCAGAGCAATTTTTGGTCATCCAAGCAATTCTGCCCCAATTAGGGGGATTCACATTCAAGAATGTGAAGATTCACATTCAAGAAACCTGCAAATCAAGGAATCAAACTTCAGTGTCCTTGATTTCCAGGTCCTCAATTTCTCTCACACTTCATCTTTCTAGTTGGTCTCATATTTTCTGGCTCCCTTCTGTCCATTTGATTGATAAATGCCAATGTGTTTATGAATACCAGTGCGGGGGATCAGCCCATGCACCCCAGTGGAAAGGTCCCTGAGTAGGGGGTTCGTGTCGGCACAATATCTATAAGAAAGAAGCCAGACATCATGAATGGTGGTAAAGCCACACTTTACTAAGGTAGTCAGTGTCTTTTATGCCATAGGGGATTACATTTTTTTTCTTTAATGATTACATAGTTTATGGTACTTGAAAAAGTAAAAACACGTTCTGGGAATATCATTTTTTATCACAGAATAGAGAACAGCTGTGAGAACAGAAGTAAAAAAAAACCAAAAAACAGGAAAGAGGGAGTCTGTCTCTCAAAGAATTTTCTTTTCTTCAAGGCCCTTTAGCAGTTATGTCTGGGCAAGATGTTTATTATCCAAAAAGTTAATTTTAGACAGAGGATTGTGTTTGCCCCCAACAGCAGGCAATGAGCTGGGAACAGAAATAATGTAAGGGAAAGCTGGTGTCACTAACTGACCCAAGTTGATTCAAAACTTAAAAGTATATGCCTTTTTGCTTTTGCAAAGCAATGAGAAAATCATAGACAGGTTAAACAGAAGCCACATGTGCTGCCCAGGAGGCTAAATGTTGTTTCACAGTCTTTCAACTTGTTCTGAAGCTTCCCAAACAGTTCTCCTGCGCCCCGGACGCAGTGCCGTCAATGGTCGCTATGCGGGAGGTTTTTTGGCCTACTGGGCCCCAACATACCAGGGAAAGATTTTTGCCTAACTTCTTAAGATTGCAATTCAGATTTTTAAAAATGAGTATCTCTAATAAACTTCTTTTTGATTCTGACCTGAGAATTTATTTTAGCAATTTGCTGGGTGACTGTATGGATATGTATGGAGATGAAGAAAAATTTGTTTCAAGGGGAAAAATAATAATGGGAGAATGGGCTTTAACATTTTCAAGAAGAAAGTTTAGTGAGAGTTAAAGAAAGTGTCTAGGATGTTACAGACCCTTAAAATATTTTGTTATTTATGATGTTATTATGTATAATAAAAATTGTACATAGAAAACAGTATCATTATCTCCTCACATTCCATCTACTTTCTCACGGGGGAACTAGCCTCAAATTTAAGAGAGATAAAGCCCCCAGGTTCATACAGCCTGCAATTGTTACAATTGAGAACACAGGCATCTCTGGGAGGAGCCCACTGCACATATGCATATAAGCCAAACAGTATAGCATAGGTTAGGTGGGTGAAGGAGTAGAAATTTATTTCTCCCAGTTCTTGAGACTAAGCATTTCAAGATAAAGATGAAAACAGTAATGTGTCATTCTGAGGTCTCTTTTCTTGGCTTTTAGGCAGTCTTTACCGCATATGATCTCTTTGTGCATGAGCAGAGAAAGAGAGTTCTGGTGTTCTCTGGTTTTAGGGGTAAAAATATCATCAGTGCCACCCTTATGACATCATCTAATCTTACTTATCCCCTCATGGCTTCGCTTCACCATATCGTCACATTATAGGTGAAGGCTTCAACATATGAAGTTTGGAGATGCAGACATTCAGTCTATAACAAAGAGGGTACGTTTTTTAAATATCAGTTGATCCGTTGGTATTCTGAATTAGATGATAAGGACAGTTTTCCCATTAAAGGTTTTCTTCCTTCCTTCCTTCCCTCCCACCTTCCTTCTTGGTTTATATATGGCTAAGAGTAAATGATGTATTCCTAACTAGTTATTTCCGTAGGAAATATAACGTCATTACTCATTTGATTTACAACTTCACTTACAATTTCATCTTTTTTTGAATAATGCGAAGATTTTGTACACATTGTCATAGTATTTACTTTAACACTGCATAGAGGTTTTTCAAAATAATGAAGAAAATTAAAATTTTACTTCCAAGTCATTACCCAGCTTTTATTATTTATTTATTTATTTATTTTTTATGATATGACAACTTTAATGGTAACAGGATTGTCATGATGACATTTTAAATTTGATTCTGAGAGGGAGGGAGGCAAACCATAAGAGACTCTTAAATACAGAGAACAAACTGAGGGTTGTTGGGGGCGTGGGGGAGAGGGGAAATGGGTGATGGGCATTAAGGAAGGCACTTGTTGGGATGAGCACTGGGTGTTGTATGTAAGTGAGGAACCACAGGAATCTACCCCCAAAACCAAGAGCACACTACCCAGCTTTTAAAACTAATCTCATGTATTTGTAGCCTCCGAGGTAAGAATAAAAAACAAACAAACAAACAAAAACAACCAGTCCTGATTTTAGATTTCCTTCAGATCAATTCCTTTTTTACGTTAAATTTAAGCTTCTATACATCTGTATATAAGTTCATTATAGGCATACATGTATTGAGAACTATTTATATAATCCTTCAGGAAGTGATAAATTGATTTAAAAAAGCAAGATTGGGACTTTTAATAATAGAAATTAAAAAAATAATATATTTAGATAAAAATAAATAATTATATATAAGAACAATTTATGTTTTCAGAATAATATGAAATTAATCAAAAGCATTTGAAGAGAAAGTGAGAGATACTGAAAGTTAGATTGACAGAAAACGTACCTGTAATTTCAGGGAACATAATTTTGAAAGAACAAAGGAATAAATAATCCAGTACTCTTTAACCTGCAGTTTTTTTTAAGTTTATTTATTTATTTATTTGTTTGTTTGTTTGTTTGTTTATTTATTTGAGAGGAATAGAGAGCGAATGGGGAGGGGCAAAGAGAAAGGGAAACAGAATCCCAAGGAGCCTTCACACTCTCATCGCAGAGCCTGATGTGGGGTTCCAATTCAAGAATCCTGAGATCATGACCTCAACCAAAATCAAGATGCTTAACTGAGTCGCATATGTGCCCCTTTAACCTGTAGAGTTTATGTTATGGTGCCATCCTTTCTTTCAAAGATTTTACCTCCCCTCTTATTATAATGGTCATAAACTAATTAAAAGCACAAAGCTATTTGAATTTGAATAAAATAACCTGTGTGAGTTATTACAGTTTAGTCTTCAGGAAGTCTAGCAATAAAATCAGCCCTACTGGCAAGCCCTTCTTTTCATGTCAATCTTAGAAGGAAGCTGAACATGCACTTACTATCCATATATTAGGGTACTTCAGGGATAAGTGACACCTTCTGAGACAAGATATATATTTAGTAGATACCAAAAGTAAGCTGATTTATTACATTAATTGATTACATGATAGTTTCCCTCTCAGAGGAAGAAGTCATAAAATATTTAAGAATTGTGGTATTGTCTATGACCAGATGAGGCTAAAAGATAGGGCCCAACTAAATCAGTTAAATAACTGAATAACTTGGTCTGGGGCCATCTAGGACATTCCATGGCATTCCACAGAAATTATAGAATAAGCTGCAGTCAATGCCAGACCCCACTCATAAGAAAAATCCATAACTTCTTATCAGGCTTACTTGGATTTAGGTGGACCCATTAAAAATTTTGATATTTTTTCCTTTTGAGTCCCCTTTTAAGCCCTGAATTATAAAATCACACATTGAAATGTGGTCCAGAGCACTTTCAGACATGCAGGAGGTTGAATTCACCATTAAGATCACATGATGTTATTGCACAAGTAATTTTGGAAGTAACTGCTATGCAGACAAATAGAGGTGGAGTCTATTGTAGAAATCTAATACTCTCACACAAGAGTATTATTGAAATTTTGGGTTCATGAGTTACCTGATGCAGTAGATAGATATAGCTGTATAATCTATAGATACAGAGACCTTTGACAACCTGCTAATGGGCTTTGGTAAAACATTTCCACTGAGGGACATCAAATAATCTGAAAACTAAAATACCTTTTCTGTCATTTGTGTATTGGAGAGATACTGCAATAAGAATTGATCAGTTCAGCAAAGCTCATTGAAAATATGTTACAAGAATATGCCTGCTGAATAATGTAACCATGGATGGGTCACAACTCTGCTTTGGGACAGGCAATAAAATCCTCATAAGGGTGGTTTCATTGTACCATTGAGAGTAACTGACCTAAATATTCTCCATGTTAAGACAAAGCAAGCAAAATAACGGAGGGAATGCAATTTGGATATCTGCTTCTGTCTGAATGAGAAGAGACAAATCTGCAGGAGGTGCAGAGATGAGGACTGTATATCTGGTACTAAAGGAAGAATTAGACTTTCATTCCCGGGTTAAGGTTTTGGTTTGGCCATCAACCTTGTTGTATAGTCTGGAAATTGGCCCTTGATAATTAGGCACTTAAGAACACCCCTATCTGGAGAATGCAATTTTAGAAATATTTGTGAGAATTCTGAAGATAAGTTAAGTTATTGACGATGCCCACCAATTGCTAACCCAGAAAGAAAATGTAATGCCAAAGTGATTTGGCCTCTGGAGATGGCCCCTTGGGTATATAAAATCAGCAGACACCGAAATGGTCAAGCTATATAATTTTGGATAAATGTGGATATATTCCTTGGTCAATGGCTGAAGTTGCAAATGTAGATAAAGATGTACAGAATGCCAATAGAAAATAAATTATTAAATATGACTGTGGTAGATAGTTTTCAAAGAAAACAAGTGATGAATCATACATGCCAATATTTTGCCCTTATATAGTCCTCTCTTATACTGGATTGGGGCTGGCCTAAGTCTTGACCAACAGCCTGTGAAGGAACCACCCCACCATTTATGTGTATAGACCTCAGGAGGGCCAGCAGCTTCTGCCTCCTCCTTCTTGGAATACTCACTCTCAGAGGGCTGAGATAATGGTGAAGAGGCATAACTACTCTGCTGAAGAGATTTTACAGACAGATCATGAAGAAACTCCTTGGAGAGGAGAGAACTTAAGATTTCATGAAGATAGGCAGAGAGTCAGGAATCCCATCTCATGGTGGAGACTCCAGCAGCAGCTCCTCTTTGATGGAACCTGCATGAGATGCTCCAAGTGAAACCAGTGGAGCAACTTCCCAGTGCATCCCAATGAATCTACACAACTAGGACAGCTAACAATAGAAAGTTTAGTTTTAGGCCACTAAGGTTTTTTTTTAAATTTTTATTTATTTTTGAGAGAGAGAGACACACACACAGAGTGTGAATGGGGGAGGGTCAGAGAAAGAGGGAGACACAGAATCTGAAGCAGGCTCTGGGCTCTGAGCTGTCAGCACAGAGCCTGATGCAGGGCTCAAACCCATGAACTGTGAGATCATGACCTGAGCTGAAGTCAGCTGCTCAACTGACTGAGCCACCCAGGCGCCCCATAGGCCACTAGGTTTTAAGGTAGTTTATTAGTAATCAATAATCAAAACAATGGCTTTGGATAAAATCCCCAAAGCTATATGAAAATTCTAGTTTTGATTTGAACAAGTAGATAGTTGGTGGCTCTGTTTACAGAGATCAGTAAGATTAGCGGGGGAAAATGAACACAATTTGGGCAGGGAATGGAAGAGAAGAGGGAGAATTATTCTATTTTTTATGTTAAATTTGAGGTTTCTTCTTAGACATTTATCCAGTGAAGATGCCAAGAAGCTGGTTTAGCATATTAATTTGAATCTTAATGAAGAATTCTAAGTTGAGGGCATAAATTGAGAGTCACCAGGATTTTAGCATTGATAGCTATAATATAATAAGGTTATATGGAAATAGAAAGGCTTAAGATCCATTTCTGTAATACTACAACATTTAGTTTGTGTAGAGGAGGAGATGGAGAAGAAGAGTGGTCAGTGACTGAAGAGGAAACCTAGGAAGTTGTGTTAGCATGGAGGACAGGTGAAGACAGCATTTCAGTAAGTGGAGGGTGGTCAACTATGTAAAATGTTCCTGAGTGGCACTGTAGGATGAGAGGATGTAAAAAAGGATATTATCTGTTTGACCTTCAAGATTTACTCTTTTTCTTTCTCTTTCTCATATTCTAGCCCAGGAGGCTAAGATGTGTGGACTAATCCAGAGCTTCTTTGAGCTCTGACTTTTGTCAGACTCAACTAACTGGGATCTCCAGCATGAGATATGATGGAGAGTACAAAGCCAAGGTGTTTATTCCCTACCTCATTTCTTGAAGACCTTTCTTAGGCTGGCTCTGTTCCTCGACTGGAAGATATAACTTTTCTCTAGGTAGACACCTCTCCATGACTCTTTCCTTTATGATTAGTAAATGCATCCTCTCTTCTTCATTCCAGGATTATGGTCAATAACAGCTCCATTGCTAATCGACCTTGGGTGCTATTTTATCACTGTGGTTTCTCTAGGGTCTTCCTATAGTTTATACATAAACCTTGTGTTTAGCTTTCCTTGAAGTGTATTAATTTTATTATGTCATCTGTTTACCGTTGCAACCCTAAGTGATACATAAAACTGACACTGAATTGGAGTGTGGATGTAGTAGTTCTTGACATGGGTCAAGAACATGAGTCAACCTGCATGAATCAGGGGTACACCTTAACTGCAATATGTGCGTAGGGAAAATATGAGGAATGAGAAACAGCAACCATAGAACATATTTTTAGGATATTTTACTATAGAGGGGGTAGAGTATTGGGATGATTTCTGAAGAACGTAGCATGTGGTAAATTAAATGTCATTTAAAGAAATTAGACAGCTTTCTTTGTGACATGAGTTCTCAGAGCCCCTAACATGCTAAGGTGTATTTTTTAAAAATTTTATTTATTTATTTGAGAGAGACTGAGACAGTGTGAGTGGGGAAGGGGGAGACAGAGAGGGAGAGAGAATCCCAAGAAGACACCATGCTGCCATGTAGAGCCTGTCATGGGCTTCTTACTCACAAAATTATGAGATGTGACTCGAGATAAAACCAAGAGTCTGCTTCAACCCAACTGAGCCACGCAGGTGCCTCTAAAACATTATTGAGAACAAACTGAAATAAATTTCAAAAACATCCTTCTAAGTGAGAATAGTTTTCATATATGTCATCCAGTTATGCTGTCTTTTTAAAGAAAAGAAATCTGACTCTGAAAATCTAAGAAGGATCCAGAGGATATTCTATGACACTGCAGAGAGAAAGCAGAAACTCTGGGAACTTCAGCTCAACTCCTCTGCTTCATCTTGCAAGTCAAAAGCAAACACAGGAAGAAAGGACCTTTGAAAGTCTTTGTAATTTCCTAGATTTTCATGGTAGGAAAGCAAGCAGAGATTAAGGGGAGAAGCTCTGTTCACTGATTTCCCTTTCTGAAAGTTGTATTTTGCAAAGCTATTTGAATGTTAGACGTTATTGGAATATGAGCATTAAAGGACAGCGTGCATTTGGAAAGGTCTACACATACTTTATCATTTATTTTATAAATAACTTTCCTCAGCTTTTAACATAAAATTAGTTACTCTTGAAAATAACTGTTAATTTCAGACTTTAAAAAAGTTGTCCTTAATTTCCTAAAATCCATGCTATAAGCATTTTCAGTTTTTTTCATAAGCAAAAGTGTTGGTGTTGGGTACATCTGCTGGAAAAAATAAGAAGGTGTGGAACTCTGTGAGATCAAGAATCGAGAGTAAGTCCAGGGAAAGTAGGATCATGTAAATATAATTGCTGAGAATCATCCCTTTGGTCTTATTTATTTACTTCCCCAGGAAATACATAAGCGGCTTTAAAGAAGAGAGAACACAGAGCTGAGAGTAGAGACACTAAGCAGGTCTAAAGTTTAAAGTGTAGTTGATAAGAAAGAACAAACCCCTTAAGCTTTCTGCCTTGTCAAACAATGATCACACAGAACTTGACCCTCTTCACAGGTCTCTTGTGACTAGAAGTGTTCCATGAGATGCCTCATTAGTTCATAAGAGCTGGAAACGGCATGCTACTCCATTTGTATTATATTTAAAGGAGTTTTTTTATTTTCACCATACACTTGATGGGTTCATTGGAAAAATTAAATTGGGTTACTGCACAGCAAAAATCAAGTTTTAGCAATATGGTTATTTCATTAACCTATTATTAATGAGTTTTTCCCTGTGAAAAAATTATAGAAGATGTAGATAATAAATACAAACTATCTAGGTTAAATATTGAAGCTAATGATGCTATTGGATTCTAAAGATTTACAACTATATATATATGTTTTGAATTATATATCCAAGTATCTTCAAGTTGATAAGGTTAGAGTTTGGAAAACCTGTGAAATTATATTCTGTTCTGTAAATCTTAAGGCATTTACAAATATGAGTGTAAGCTGGCTTTAATTTTTTGTCCATTGGTTATAGCTTTTATTCAAACCAACAATTACAAAAATAGCTGAACACTTTTATGAGAATGTAATTTTTAAAGTTTGTGTTGGTGGTCTGTTTAACTGTCAAATATGTTTTGAATTCTAAAAGGTTTGCTGATGATAACAAATATTCAAAATGCATAATATTTGTTTAGGAAGGCAGAGTAGTCTTTCCACTTAATAGGCTTATTTATTTTCTTCCAGGGGGAACCCACGATAAGAATGAGATAAGAGAGCAATAATCACTGCACACAAGGAAATGGTAGTATCATAACTATTAGAAGCATATAAATAAG
Organism: Suricata suricatta; assembly: GCF_006229205.1. Lineage (NCBI taxonomy): Eukaryota > Metazoa > Chordata > Mammalia > Carnivora > Herpestidae > Suricata > Suricata suricatta. The sequence goes on from NC_043700.1 coordinate 166,006,104, forward strand.
CCTATAAAAGGCAAAAACGTGTAATATATCAGAGGTGGCTGATTAAAATTAATATTAATTAATATACAAAAACATCATTCTGATAGGGCTTGAGAAAACGCATTGGGTGGCATTTCCATTTTTTGCACTTAAGTTCAAAATCCACTAAGAAAAGAGAGAGTATGACAAATAAAAATCAAAATAAAATCTCCATTAGCAATGAAGCTGATACTAGAAAATATAAATTAGATGTACTCCAACAATGTCTTAACACTGAATTTCAGTGTTAGACCTACTCATGTTGTCTTTCCATGTTGGAACCTGAGTTCTTAAATTTTAAAGTATCGAGATTCAGGGCAAAAGACAAGCTTCCTGCAGGCAACTGGCACTTAACAATAAGAAAAATTTGCTGGGTAGAGATGGGCAGTACCAGTTCCTGAGTAAGAATCCACCTTCATATGGAGGAGAGAGTAAGACAGGCATTTGAGACAGAGTTATCTTACAGCTTTGATGGTTTTTTGTCTGGACTTGTGGTACTGGTCCTTAGCCAAGATTTAGATAAGATAAGCTAGCTAGTGATTTATGATGTTCTATAGAAAGTTCAAAGCTTCTTTGGAGCCAACTAGCACTAGATTTTTTTCTGTTGTTTAAACATGTAAAGGTTAATAGATTATCTCATTTAACTAGTTACATAGCCTAAATTGATTGTAATCACCAGTGGTTTCAAAAGATGCGACTAAAGACTTTTTCTCAGAACCCCATGAAACTGAGATTTAGAATATATTTCTGATAGTGCATAATCAAAAGATGAAGTGCATCTTTACAATTGAGAATGCATTCTGGCCAGCTGCATACAGAGGGCTTTTTGGCTCCCCATGTTTGCCTGTGCCTTTCTTCTGTAACTGTGGAATGTATTTTGCGTTTGAGACAGCCTTAAGTGAGTAAGACTAAGACTCTAATGAGTCTGTTCAATTATCAAACTCTGCACAATTGGTACCCTTGCGCCATCTTGGGGAACTCAACATTTTTAGGTGTATAAACATATATGTGTATATAAATAGATACTGATGCTATACTCAAGAAATAAGCTCTCAATATATTCAACGCATAAACCACCACTGGTGAAATGTTCTAAAAGAAACTAAGGCTAAATTGGCACAGGTCTAGATTTCTTAGGACAAACTTAATTTGCCTTTCAAGAGAGACATACTAAAAAAAAAAATATCTGTATACCTATGTTGCCCTCTTAGAGGAGAGGGAAGGAACGTGACAAGGTCCATATACACAGCAAAACATTAGCAGAAAAGGTTAAAAAACACACAAAAAACAAAAACACAAAAACAATACAAAACAAAAAAACCCCACTTCACTGATAGATGACATGTAAGAGAATAAAAAATGAAGATGAGCAAGAGCATGCATGCTCACCTAAGAAGGGCTATGAAGTATGATCCAGATTGAAGTAGGGATAGCTCAAGGACACTGGTCCGGAGTCTTGGCAGCAGAAGCATGAGAAATAAACTTATGGGAGACTCTAGGCCCCTATGTTATGGGAATTTACAAATGAAGAATGTAATTTGTGTAGTTGCTTTCTGAGTAACAAAGGTCCATGTGTAAGCAAATAGGAGCTGCACCCAACAATGCATTTAGTCAAGATTTAAAACTAATTCAACTTTATTAGAATTATATTCAGGGTGGGAGAGAGATGACTATACACTCATAATATAAAACAAGACTGATGCTCAAGAGAGACGTGGAATCCAGAATAAACCAGGTGTTGCCATCGGTATTTCAGTTGATGACAGAGGCCACTTTTGTTTGGAAGGCCAAGAAAATTTTTAGTTTAAAATATTGTAGTTGTAGCTGATTTATTTTTTAATGATATTAATCGAAATAATAAGTCAACTGCCATTTGATATAAATGGTATAATCAGTGAGATTTCTTTGATTGGTTTTAACAAAACTAATACAGTACTGCTATAGATGACCAAATATGTTGAAAGGCTAAGGACTAAAATTCTCATAAACTGTCTTCCAATGGAAATTAACCAGGGGAGGAACTAGATTTGGTTAATAACCAATGAACTATGCTGTTGAATCATTCTATCGATACTTTTCATAAAATTCAAATTTTGGTGATAGAAGGAGGTAAAAGAGTTTTATCATTTCAAACAAGTTTATTCAGTTTGTTACACTGAAATTTATTATTTATTTATTTATATTTTATTTAAAAGTTAGTCAATATGCAGTGTAATATTGGTTTCAGCAGTAGAATTCAGTGATTGATCACTTACATACAACACCCAATGCTCCTCACAACAAATGCCCTTCTTCATACCCATCACCCACCTAGCCCATCTCCCACCCAACTTCTTCCATCAACCCTCAGTTTATTCTCTATTGTTAAGAGTCTCTTGTGGTTTCTCTCCCTCTTTTCCCTTTTTCTTTTTCTTTTTTTTAAATTTTTACATTTATTTACTTTTGAGAGACAGAGCATGAACAGGGGAGGGACAGAGAGAGAGGGAGAAGCAGGCTCCAGTCTCTGAGCTAGCTGTCAACACAGAGTCTGATGCGGGGCTCGAACCCACAAGTCGTGAGATCATGACCTGAGCCAAAATCAGACCCTCAACTGACTGAGCCACCCAGGGGCCCCTCTTTTCCCTTTTTTATCCCTTCCTATATGTTCATCTGTTTTGGTTTCTTAAATTCCAAATATAAATGAAATCATATGGTATTCGTCTTATTCTTACTTCACTTATTTCACTTAGCATTATATATTCTAGCTCCATCCATTTCATTGCAAATGCCAAGCTTTTATTCTTTTTGATGGCTAATATTCATGCGTGTGTGTGTGTGCATGCAAAAGGGTTCCCTTCTTTCGTATCCTCACTAACATCTGTTGTTTATTGTGTTGTCAATTTTAGCCATTCTGACAGGTGTGAGGTGGTATCTCACCATGGTTTTAATTTGTATTTTCCTGATTATGAGTGATATTGAGCATTTTTAATTTGTCTGTTAGCCATCTGTATATTTTCTTTGGAGAAGTGCCAATTCATGTCTTCTGCCCATTTCTTAACTGGGTTGTTTGTTTTTTGAGTGTTGAGTTTGAAAAGTTCTTTATAGATTTTGGATACTAACTCATTTTCAGAAACATCATTTGTAAATATCTTCTACCATTCCATGGTCTGCCTTTTAATTTTGTCGACTCTTACCTTCACCCGTGCAGAATGTACAACCTATTTTTCCACCTAAACGAGTTAAAAATGGAACAAAAAAATAAAGCCTAAATCTAGCAGAAGAAATGGAATAATAAAGATTAGGGCAGATATAAATGACATAGAAACAAAAACAACAGCAACAAAAACAGAACAGATCAATGAAACTAAGAGCTGATTCTTTGAAAGAATTAACAAAATTCATAAACGTCTACCTAGGATGATCAAAAAAAAAGGAAAGGATCCAAAAAGATAAAGTCATGAATGAAAAAGGAGAGATCACAACAAACATCACAGAAATACAAAAAATTATAAGCAAGCAATATGAAAAATTATATGCCAAAAAGAACCTGGGAAATCTGAAAGAAATGGACACATTCCTAGAAACTCACAAAACACCAAAACTGAAACAAGAATAAGTAGAAAATTTGAACAGACCACCAAAGAAATGGAATCAATAATCAAAACTCTCCCAACAAATTAGAGTTCAGAGCCAGATGACTGTCCAGGAGAATTGTAACAAACATTTAAAAAGCAGTGAATGCCTATTCTTCTTAAACTTTTCCAGAAAAAATAGAAAAATGGAAGGGAAGTTTCCAAACACATTCTATAAAGCCAGCATTAACTTGATTGCAAAACCAGACAAAGACCCCACTAAGAAGGAGAATTATGGGTCAATATCCCTGATGAACCTGTAGGCAAAAGTTCTCACCAAGATACTAGTAAATCGAATTCAACTGTACATTAAAAGAATTCTTCACCATGATCAAGTGGGATTATTTCTGGGCTTCAGGGCTGGTTCAATATTCACAAATCAATCACTGTGATACATCACATTCATTTAAAAAAGCATAAGAGCCATGCATTTTCTCAATAGTTCAGAAAAATCATTTGACATAATATAACATCCATTCTTGATAAAAAAAAAAACCTGAACAAAGCAGGGATAGATGGAACATACTTCAATATCATAAAGGGCATATCCAATAGACCCACAGTTAATATCATCCACAATGGGGGAAAACTGAGAGCCTTTTCCATATGGTCAGGAACAACACAAGGATGTCCACTCTCACCATTACTATTTAAACAGTTCTAGAGGTCTTAGCCTCATCAGTTAGACAACAAAAAGTAAAAGGGCATACGAATTGGCAGAGAAGAAGTCAAACTTTCACTATTTGCAAAAGACATGTAACTCTATGTAGAAAACATGAAAGACTCCACTAAGAAAATGCTATAAGTAATACATGAATTCAGGAAAGTAACAGGAGATAAAATTGATATGCAAAAATATGTTACATTTCTATACACCAATAATAAAGCAGCAGAAAAAGAAATCAATGAATCGATCGCAATTACAATTGCACCCAAAACAGTAAGATATCTAGGAATAAACCTAACTAAAGAGATTAACAATCTGTACTCTGGGAACTATAAAACACTTATGGAAGAACACTTATGCCATGCTCATGGACTGGAAGAGCAAACATTGTTAAAATGTCTATAGTACTCAAAGCAGTCTACACATTTAATACAATCCCTATCAAAAAACTGAAATTACAAAAATAATACCTATCTAAACCTCATTTGGAGAAACAAATCATTAATATTTTAATGTTTGTCCTTTTGTTTTGTGTATTTCTGGTTAAATCAGTTAAATAACTTGGCTACATGATCAGGGAAGTATAAGAATAATCTCACTGAAAACCTTCTCTGGAGCTCTTGAAAACAAGATTTCTTGCACACATCGATATGGTTTATAATTTGAGGATGAAGTAGATTCCATGTGCCTGAACAGGAAGCCTGAAGAGTTGTGTCTGGAATTAGGTCCCTTTATGCTTCCTTATGCTTTCTTTACCCTACAACACCATATTTCTTTACATTATTCAAGTCTCAAACGCATATACTCTGAGAAGTTTTCTGAGTCCCTTCAATCATTAGACTCTATGCACTTGATGCATAAGAAAGGCCACGAGTGTTCTGCTGTTGGCTGTAGCTCAACATGGTTATGAAGGATGTGGTCAGTGTTCCCAGCTCTTCTTAAACCCCTGGTATTAACCTTCAAAGCTATGGTCAGTCAGAGGAATAATGAGATAAAATAAAGATATCGGCAGTCTGACAGGACAGCCCTGCCCCACCTTCATTAAGCTTCTTCCTATTATTAGAAATGCTCCTATTAGGTATTATTGGAACTTCTTGTGGACTGTGTAGATTTTAATTCCAGAAAGTTTTAAAATGTAAGTGTGTATATGTATTTTTTAAATAACTCCAATGGTACTCTACCTAACATCAAAATTCAGTTTTCAAGTAATTTTCTGGGTCAATACAACCCATCAGAGTTTTAGAATAAGATTTTTATGAAATCCTAAATATATTTCAGCAATATAACTTTAATATTAAGTTGCCCTATTTCAAATATAAAGTCCTACATCCTGTAAATTTCCTGCTAATAAATTAATGTTCTATGAATAAATACCCTGTACATGAGTTGTAAATTATTAGTAAATTTAAAAAGTAAAATAATTTTAACATCTAAAATCAAATTATTTTTAGCTTGAACCTCCAGAGAAATGAAATTTCCAAATTAACTATTCTTAACACTTTTGTATAGGCTATCAGATAAGAGTTGATGGTGGTGTAGAGTTAATTTTCTATAAACATTTAAACTAGATATGTCCCATTGGAACATAACACTATGGAAGAAAAATGAGTGAATTGACATTCTGCCTTCTCAAAGAACTTGAAACATAATATGAGTTAAAAATTTAATTCTGGAAAAAAAACCACTCTTTGGAAGTGTTACCCAGGAGATATGGAGAAGGCTTAGGAATTTTAGTATATTAGCTACATTTATTTTAGTAACTGGGACCAGTGGCTGAAGTCTATTAACTAGGTTTTTAAGTCTAATTCTGTGAGAGGAGAAAGTAGTATAACAATAGGCAAGGAATTCTTAGGGAAAATTTCTGTTTATAGACCACTTAGGTGGAAATGGTATATTTTTCTTTAAAATCATTCTATAAACATTTATTCACTAACACTCAATTAAATACTTAAAATTGAAAATTGACTTCTAAGTCACTCACAGTCTAGAACAGGAAATAAGCCTACAAAGAGATGATTATAACAGATAAAGTACATTGGGTCTCCTGGGAACCTGGAGGAAGAAAACCTAGCACAAGTTACATAGGAAATTGCATATCAATTTGAGATAGTCTTTAAATAATTCATGGGTTTTGATGAGTCCACAGTTTTGGTAAGGGCAGAGAATATTCCTGATAACTACTATGAACCAGCAAAATGTAGGACTACATTCCACGAAATGGAGATCTTTGCTAATACTGTAAGTGGGGCTTTTACGTTGGGATTTGCAAGAGATAAAGCTGGAATATGATCATATTCTTCCAACTTTGAACATCAACCTGAGGAATTGGCAGTGGTAACCTATATTGGATTGGTTAATCTTAGATACCGTCTACTTTACCCATGAAGAAATTTTGAGGAAAAATACACATATCTTTCTGTGACCCTCACACCCTGAGTAACACAAATATAACTCAAAAATCACTGATTATCAGTGGAATATTGACCAAACAGTCTGTTGGGAGATAAAGGGAAGGTTATTTAAACCCTATACAGAAAGACAACATTAAAAACAAAAACAAAAACAAAAACAAAAACTGGAGACTACTACTACGACAAAGGTATCTTTGTATAAATTAAGAACTGACCTTGCAAGTGTCAAGGTGGGTATAAGCACATGCAGATTGATGAGGGGATGAGGCCACTGTGAAATTTACAGTGGCGCCATTTGGATATAAGGAGCCCTGCAGTTTCATGGTTTGGCAAGAAGAGCAAAGCCTATGGACTGGTCCTCATTCCCCCAAGCCAACTGAACATGTTTGTTTGTTTGTTTGTTTGTTTGTTTGTTTTCAAACTTAATTACATTCAATAGCTGTTCAAAGTACCTATTGTAGATTTTTTCTTTCCTTAAACATCCTACATTATAGTTAATATCTTTTCTCCTCTTTATTTTTTAAATAGACATTTTTTGGTTTTCTAAAATGTTTATTTATTTTTGAGAGAAACAGAGCATGAGCGGGGAAGGGGCAGAGAGAGGGTAGACATAGAGTCTGAAGTAGGCTCCAGGCTCTGAACTGTCAGGACAGAGCCTGCTACAGGGACTGAACTCAATGACTGAGAGAGTTCATGACCCGAGCCAAAGTCCTTAGTCGCCTGAGCCACCCAGGCACAACTCTTTTATTTATTTATTTTTTGACAAATTACTTCCACATTTCCTTGTGGGTATAATGAGTACATGTGTGTGTGCACACATATTTGTGTATATGCATGTGTGTGTGTGTGTCTCAAAGTCCACCTTGTCTGTAATAAAATATATCTTAAATTGTGGGTAGATTTGATCAACCATAATAAAATATTGTGTTTGTTTTTTTGAATAAAATTGTGAAATTACAAGCATGTGAAATTGATTATGTTTCTGAAGTTCCTCTTTCCCTACAACTAACACATTTTATAAAGTGAAGGCATAAAAGGAAAGCATTTAGAAAAGTTAAAGAAAGTGGTTCATACAGACCTGACTTTCAACAAATGACAGTTTCCCTCATCTCTTTTGCCTCCTTAACTAGACCATTGGAGGGTGGAGATCCCTACTCAGAAATTCCAAGTGGAGCTGACAATTAGATAGTGTCAGTGGCTTTAAAAATTGCTACCATTAATTTTTTTTTCTGTATCACTTTCAAAATAGATTTGAGAAGGAATAGGCCTGGTATAAATTGGTGACAGGGTCAGAAAAACCACAGTTCTCTGAAATTTCTTTGTGCTGTCCAAAATTCTTCAAGTCAACATATTTGCTCTTGTTATCACTACATTTTCAGTTTCACTTTTCAATTTTATAGTAGCTTTGAAAGAAAGTCTATAGCTTAAGCTTTATAAATATTTAAGGGGCTGCTATAAGGAGTTGAAATCTGAAGCCAGGTATAAATAGGAAAATGCAATTGGGAAAAAAGACAAAACATTAGAAACACCTCAAACAGTGCCTGGAGAACTTAATAGGAAAAGTGGGTTGACAGATAGAAACATCTCCTTTAGGAGCTAATTTCAAAGGACCTGAAATCTGAAAGAGTACAAAAAAATGTGTGCAGTTTCCATTGAAAACATTTATTTAATGATCTCGTATAATCAAATTCCCTTTTAGAGATTTGGGCTCTAGGATTTTAGTAATAATACATAAATTTAAACACATATTACCTATTTACTCTATAACTTAAAAAAAATATTTGTGAGTCAAAATTGTATTTCCTTTGGCAAGGGGAAACAATCACTCAACGCACACCTGTACTAATAAGAATAGAAAGTTAACATTTCTAAGTGATAGGAATGATAATGATAATAAATGCCACAAATGCATCATCTTATGCAGTCTATGAATTGGGTCTTATTATTATCCACATTTTATGCATGAGAGAACTGGGTGTGGTATCGCAAAATGTTGGCCTCAAAAAAATTAGTGTAGAAGTTTTCCTTCCTCTTTAGTTTTTCGGAAGAGTTTGATAAGAATTGGTGTTAATTCTTATTTCTTTAAATAATTTAAAAATCTAAATCAGGAGAGGGAAGGGATGAATAGTTTCAGCACAGAGAACTTTTACAGCAGTAAAACTACTCTTTATGATACTATAGGGATGTAAACTATTATTGTACATTCGGCAAAACCCATAGAACGTTCAACATCAAGAGTGTACCCTAATGTAAACTATGGTTTTGGAGTAATAATAATATGTCAGTGTTGGTTCATCTATTGCAGCTAATGTGTCACTCTGATATGGTACATTTATAGCAGGAGCGGTGATCCATGTGTGGGGGCAATGGGTATATTAAAACTTTAATTTTCACTCAGTTTTGCTCTGGACCCAAAACTGCTCTAAGATCAAGTTTAAAACAAAACGATGATAAATTAATTTTTGCTCAACACTTTATATGTGAATTAAGAAGCAGACTTTACTCATGTTTAATTTAGAAGACAGGAGTGAGGAGAACCACAGTTCTTGCAGTGGCATGAGTGAGAAGCAAGCTCTGATAGGCAAGAGAGTTTGATCCACAGTGATCTCTCCAATCCACTACTTGGTTACCAACTCTATGGGTGGGAGACCGCTGTGTTGAAGAAGGGATGGTAACCAAGGTAACAGCGCTTACCTGACCACCAGATTGCATCTGCAGTGTTGTGACTTGAAACTCAAATATCAGAAGCTTAGCCTGTCCTTTCCAATGATTCTGTAAGCACCTAACAACTTGTAGTAAATATATTTCTGTTTGTAATTCCTTGATGGACTATATATCCTTCACAGAGCAATTATTGATACATTCGCTTAATAAACATAGAATACAACATCATAAAATAGGTGGTTGTGAAACACCTGAAGACATATCAAAGCCTCAACATCAAAGTAACCTCTAACGAGTAGATTCTGTTGGTAGGTGACACCACAGTTCTTGATGTGACTGGTATGATTCTTTTTAAAAAATGAGGTAGAATTGGTATATACCATTATATAAGTTTCAGGTGTATTGACTCATTTTTAAAATAAACTTTTTTGTTTTATGAGAGTTTTAAATTTACAGAACAATGATGACAATAGGGCAGAGAGTTTCTATAACTATCCTAGCCATTTCTGTCCATTATTGACGTTTTGTTTTAGTACTCTCAGTTTTTCACAATTAATAAATCAATTTTGATCTGTTATTATTATTATCCATAATCCATACTTTATTTAGATTTTCTTAGTTCCTACCTAAGATCCCTTCCTGTTTTAGAGTATCATCCAAAGTCACATTAAATTTAGCAGTCATGTCTTCTTAGTTTCCTTTTGGTTGTGATATTTCTTAGGTTTTATTTTTTAAATACCCTTTACATTTTTGAGGAGTACTTGTCACATATTTTGAAAATGTTCCTCAACTAGGGCTTGCTTATTTTAATCATGATTAGCCTGGGGTTTCTGTTTTAGACATTAAAGACCAGAGAGGCAAAGTGTCATTCTAATTACATCATATCAAGGCTATATACTGTCAACATGATTTATCATAGTTGATGTTAACCTTGATCACCTGCCTGAGGGCATGTTTTTCATGATTATATATTTAAAAGTTACTTTAATTCTCTTTTATATACATTACTCTTTGAAGGGGTGTGGAGTAAAAATATCTGCATAAATTACTTGGAATTCTTCATCTTTCTGTTATTAATTTCTATTTTTATTCCATTGTGGTTTAAGAACATACTTCATATAATTTCTATTGTTTTAAATTTATTAAGATATGTTTTATAACTGAGCAGGGTCTATCTTGATAAACGTTCTACGTAAGCACTAGAAGAATGTGTATTCTGTTGTTCTTTTTGTTGTTGTTGTTGTTGTTTTATTTATTTTTGAGAGAGAGAGAGAGAGAGACAGCATGAGCAGGGAAGGGTCAGAGAGAGAGGGAGACACAGAATCCAAAGACAGGCTCCAGGCTCTGAGCTAGCTGTCAGCACAGAGCCTGATGTGGGTAGTATCAAGATGTGTGTGGGAGAATAAGTGAATTGGTTTGAAGATAGTGATGCTTGTTAAATTCCTCATATTAGAAAAAGTGTGTTTGAAAGATGCTACTGATTTTCAACTCTGAATAGATACATATAAAGAATTCTCTGGAATACCATGAATTAACCATTAAATGGATAAGACATAGACTCTCTACCTCCAAAAACACTAGAAATAAAAGCTAAAAAGTCTTAACTAGGGATATAATTTGCAAGTGTTTAAAAATGGCAAGATGACCAAAGTAACGTCAAGTAAATCACTTACAAAAAGAAATGTCAGGGTCCCTGGGTGGCTCAGTGAGTTAAGTGTCTGACTCTTGATTTCAAGTTAGGTCATGATCTTACTGTTTGTGAGATCAAGTTGCACTTGGGTCTTTCAGTGCAGAGCCTGGTTGGTATTCTCTCTTTTCCTCTCTCTCTGCCCCACTCCCACGTGTACTCTCTCTTTTAAAATAAATCTTTTTTTAAAAACAGAAATGTAAATGTGATACAAATTACTTTTTGTAAACATAGGGGAATCTTGGTAGCAAATGTAATACCTTTTCCAGGGTCATATAATTAGTTGTCATACACTTATTTTTAAGTTTATGTATATGCACATGTAGTTCACACATATGCATGTGTATACATCACATTTTGCCTAAAGCATCTGAAGTGCTTCAAATGACAAGTTAAAATAGAAAATGAGTTTTCTCAGTTCTTGAATCCTGAGAACCACTAAACACAAATTTGTGAAGAAATAGCTTCTCTTCCTTTTGTAGAAATATTTTATGTGTGCCATATATTTGTTTGGGGCATTTATCTTTGAGAAATAGAAAATATAGTATCAGAGTCCTTTCAGAACTTCAGGATACAATATGATGAGGAAGAAGCATAACATTTATGATATTATATAAATCTTTTATGAAAAAGTTGATATCACCAGTTTGATAACATTTATTGGAAGTTGTAAAACATAAAGTAACTTCATAAGTTTAATCTTTTGCCCTTGGAAGTAGAGATATTCCAGATACGTATTGAACTTAAGACAATATTATTTCTTATTTCTCATATATTTTTATATGGCATATGTTTATCCAAAAACATTAGATTGAAGCTCTATGAAACCTTCAGACAAAGAGTAATGAAAATTAAAAAAATATCAGTATTAGGAATTGTTATGTACAGAATTATGTCCCCAGATTTGTATGGCGAAGTACCAAACCACAGTGTAACTGTATTTGGAGATAGAGACTTTAATAAAGTAATTAAGATTAAATTAGATCATTAGGAATGGCGTTATAAGGACCTGTGTACTTCTAAGGAGAGTAAGAGACACCAAAGACCACTGTCTCTTAGCATATGTGCACACAGCAAGAAGGCATCCATCTGCAAGCCGGGAGGCAAGGTCTTACTAGAAACAAACCTCATTACTACATTGATTGTGTACTTACAGTCTCCATAACTTTTTTTGAATGTTTTTTTATTTTATTTTTGAGAGACAGAGAGGGACAGCACGAGGAGGGGAGGGTCAGAGAGAGAGGGAGACACAGAATCCAAAACAGGCTCCAGGCTCTGAGCTAGCGGTCAGCACAGAGCCCGTCACGGGGCTTGAACCCACAAAATAGGAGATCATGACCTGAGCCGAAGCCAGAGGTCCAACCAACTGAGCCACCCAGGTGCCCCTCCATAACTTTGAAAAAATTAATTTCTGTTGTTTAAACTTTCTTACCTGTGGTGTTTTAGTAAGCTGACTAATACAGTAATAAGATTGAGACTGTTCGGGGAAATGTGAAGAAACAGAAGGAGACATTGGAAATATCTACAAAGGTAAAATTTTAATCTTAAGTTAGTAAATAAGATATTCCGCAAATAAAGAAAATGGAAAAATGAAGTTAAGTTTAAGCTAAGAAATATGTCAATTCAGCCTTAACATTAAAGTCTTGAATTAGATCTTCTTTAAAGTATATAGATATAATCAAAATATGTAGAAGGAAGCATACATAATTTCCAGAGATAGGAGCATTTAAAATTCAATGGACTATATTTCTACAAAATTACACACACCGAAACGTGCAAAAACTCTGAGTGACTTTGCTTGAAAAAGTGTGTGTCTGTGTGTGTCTGTGTGTATATGAGTGTATATATTCTACACTTTTATAGTGAGGATAATTTTTTAAGTTTACAATGCAGCTTTAACAGAACATAAATATGCCTTTATATAATTAATTCCATAACAAATTCATCTGTAAAATTAGTTTTTAGGAGCACTCAGATATTTCTTGACAATTGACAAACTAATTCATTTTAAATGCAAATAAGATGTCAAAGTATTCATAACATATATTACAGGCATTTTTAAGCTAATTCTACCACAGGACTTTTATTATTAGCACTCAGGAGACTGTATGTATCAGAATATAAATCAAAATTTTATATGAAAGCCATAACACCTCAGTGTAACATTTTATCATTAAAATAATCATTCAGGGAGTTATTCTAATGCTTTATTTTTTCACAATGTATCACGCCTTAACTTGATCAATTAGAGGAGGTCTTCAGGCTTTGAGGGGAAAGGGCTTGCATACCCACAGGCAGGAATTTGCATGGTGCTGACATCGATACTGAATCACGGTATTTGTTGCAGATCAATCATTGCTCCAACTCGGGAACTAGACGGTGCCTCCACCTCCGTGCAAGACACTTCAGTTCTCTTAATATTTTCTTTTTGTTCTGTGGATTTTGTTTTGTTTTTTTATATTTTATGGCAATATCAAGAGTAAAAAACAACTTGTTTTCAATATCAATTTAGCTATATTAGTATAACTTTTTAAAAGTGTTATCACTTTTTTTTGGTATAGACTCTGAAATTTCTTAGTTCTTTCCTCCTATCCAAATTCCTAATAACACATTTCTGACTGTCAAAAATAAATAAAAGAGAAGAATTTTACTGTACCTTTCCTTAGGGTGCTCTCACTTTACATTTTCACACTTCAAATTTTTATTGTGACAGAACTTAAAAGGAAAACTTCCTAGCTTTTTTAGATGTTAGACGTTTACACTATGGTTGGGAAAAACAAGATATTTTCATTATAATCTGCAAAATATAATGTCATGCATGTTGAAACATTTCGGCATGATAATCATCTTTGAGCAACTTCAGTCTAGAGTGTGTCACATTTCTGCCTCGTCCAAATCTATATAATAACCAGATTGGTGAACCTAAGCCATCCAGTGAATAACTGTATTGTCAAAATTTTCAGAATAGCTAGATAGTTAATCTTAGATGAAAGAGTGTGAAAAGGACAAAATATGAGTACATATATTTAACTATGGAGGACTGACTGGTGATGTCAGGAAGAAATGATTGGAATCCATTTAACTCAATATAAATTCTTAAGAATTTATTTTTAATTCTTAAGCAGGTCAGTATCAAGGAAGAAAATGTTTTGGAAAGAATAATATAACAGTACTGTATGTGACATATGAGAAATTGTAGAAAAGTGGAGTCAAGAAACCCCAAGGGAAATGCTTTAAATATTAGAGGAAAAGGTACCAAGGGAGCATGAATAAATGCAACGTAAAGATAAAGTTTTATTTCCTGGAAAGATGAGAAGTGGAAAATTAATTTGGGATTCTTATTTGGAGAAATGGAAGAATGTGATGCATTTCACAAAATAAGAAATTAGATATATAAGGAAAAGTCATGAATTCTCCTTTTAGGTAAGTTGAGTATAAAAAGAAAGTGCAATACTCCGTAGCTATAAATCATAAAAGATTTATTACTTGCTTCAAGTAGTTCTAAGTACTTTATGTATTTATTTATTCAATATAAAATAAAATAATTATAATAAATCATAAATATGCATATTTATGCAAAATGCAATATATGCTACACACTTTATATTTAAATATTGTTTTTAGAAACTGTCACTATCTGAATTAGAACTGCTAGCTTTCTCACATGATCATCAAGAATTTTCATTGTTCTTATCAATGACTTGTAAGAAAAGAGCAATAATAATTTTAAATAATTTAATAATTTTAAAATACCTTTGTCTAGAGACTGTCATAGATAAAACCAATTGTCTTGTTTCTTTAAATATGTGTTATTATTAGACTCCATAGAAGGTATTGCTATTGCAATCATTGGAAGACAAAAGCTAAACTTTAAAGACCACTAATGCACTGGCCCTAAAGTTACAAAATACATAAACAACACTTCTGAAAACTATATCATTTTTTCTTAAAGGAGCTTGGAAGCAGGTAATCTTATCTTGTGCACTCACATTCTTTGCCTTAAGGCAAAGGAATTTTGTTTCCTTTTGGATCTTAAATGGTTCATGTTTTGGCTTACAATACTGATCATGAATTTGGATCTTCTCTAGTAATATTTAACAACTTAATCTACAATACGAAGTCTTGCCATTTCTGTCAGCATGTCCAGTCAATACCAGTAGGAGTAGCAAAAGTCTGCCCTTAAGCAAAAGTTTCATTCACTTAAGAATTTCTCTCAAAAATAAACCTAGAACTAAAAATACACATTATTTGCAAAGATGGATTTTTATTTGTTTTGGAGACTTATTGACCATAAGATCCATCTGAGACTTTTATAAAACAATATTTAAGAATGTATAGCCACATATAGTAACTCTGTAGTATGTGAAAAAAATAAGCTATCAGAGAAATCATGTTTGACCGCGTTAGAAAATACTTTCCCTCTTCCATCACGTTTATTTGACTCTCTTTTCTCCCTACCTTCTTTCTCCTTCCATTGATCCACACTGTCATGGATCTTTTTCTCATTATGTCTACAGCTTATTACCTCCATTTCCAGTCTTTTCCTTATTACATCTTCCTTTTTTCTTTTCGTCTAAGTATGATTTTAGCTCACAATACTTAACTTTTTAAAATGTTATTATTTATTTACTTATTTATTAATTTACTTATTTATTGACAGAGAGAGAGAGCAAGAGCAAGAAAGGGGAGGAGAGAGACAGGGAGAAATATAATCCCAAACAGTTCTTGCACTGTTGCGGAGGACCAGCCCACGCACCAGAGTCTAAGTGTCCCTGAGTAGGGGGTTGGTGTCGGCGAAATATCTACAAGAAAGAACACAGACAACATGAATGGTGGAAGAGACCACACTTTACTGTGAAACTTGGTGTCTTATATACCATAGGTGATTACATCTTTCTTGTGATGATTACATTGTTGCAAATTCTTAGAAATCACATGTTTTAGAAAATATCATTGTTTTCATAGAAGAGAGAACAGAAAATTAAGGACAGGAATGAGGTACAATACAGAAGATCGAAAAACATAATTTATCACTAAAATACATCAGCGGGGGTCTAATTTTGCATATATAGTGTAATATTAACGGAAGCTTATGACAAGGCTATTTTTCTTTAAAGGTTCAAACAATAGTCTGTGAGTAAGTTGCCTCTAACTAGGGAGGAAGTTTCAATCAGAAAATTTGCCCATTCTGGGTTTTTCTTTCATTATCTACCCAAAGTCATGCCTACTGCACCTCTAAACATTTCATTAAATCCAATCATACAGCAAACACTCCCAAAATAAACTTAGATTGTATTGCAGTTTCACTTAACAGTATATCAAATGCTGTGTTGTGACAGGTACCAACTATCCATTAGACACTGAATCAATTTTTCTTAAGCACTACTCGCTGCTTGCTTTTCTTGAAGCAAGATCATTCTGAAAATTTCCTGTTAGACCTCTGAGTGCAAACATATGGTATCTGCCCTTCTCTGCCTGACTTATTTCGCTTAGCATGACACCTTCAAGGTCCATCCACTTTCCTACAAATGGCCATATTTCATTCTTTCTCATTGCCATGTAGTACTCCACTGTGTATATATACCACATTTTCTTGATCCACTCATCAGGTGACGGACATTTAGGCTTTTTCCATGTTTTGGCTATTGTTGACATTGCTGCTATGAACATTGGGGTACATATGCTCCTGTGCATCAGCATTTCTGTATTTCTTGGGTAAATCCCTAGCAGTGCTATTGCTGGATCATAAGGGAGTTCTATGAATAGTTTTTTGAGGAACCTCCACACTGTTTTCCAGAGCGGCTGCACCAGGTTACATTCCCACCAACAGTGTAGGAGGGTGCCTGTCTCTCCACACCCTCGCCAGCATCCATAGTCTCT
>NC_043700.1:166023141-166065717 GCF_006229205.1 Suricata suricatta
TATTAAGCAGGCTGTGTTGTAGCTTATGGGCAAGTAATAAATTGTGTCATTTATCTTGAATGTATCATAGATAAGCTGCTATATGACAATTGCCACTTCAGATAGCTGTGAAATTAGGTGATTAACTAGTTGTTACTTAACCTTCTAATTTCTGTATAAGTCTAATTACTTGAAATAGAAGTTGGTGTTTTGATTTTTTACTTTGCTTTTCTGTTTGGAGTGTCATTGTAACTACTGTATTGTAAATGATGGAAAATAATTGCATATGTTGCAAAAATAAATTTGTTATATTCAAAATTAAAAAAAATAAACAAACATAAAACAACATAAAACAAAAAAACAAAAGTTTGCCCATTTACTGAAACCACAATTACCAAGAGGCATGAATAATAGAACTAACCCCAGTCTCTGATCCATTTAGGTCAAGCAGTCAAGTGCACATATTTTCAAGTAGGGGGAAACAGGGTCCCAAAGACCACACAGCACTGTACCCCAGTCTCTCAGGACTTATGTTCTTTTTGCCCTTATCCTCAAATGGGGGGAGGGCCAACCGTTATCCAGGGTAGCGCCTTCCTAGACAAAGCTAGGGACTTTGCGATTACATACTCTCCCCCAGAGGCTTTGCTGTCACAGTGGAATCACCTCTGCAGGCTTTTTGGCTGGATGGGCCCCAACACACTGTCAGCACAGAGCTGGATGTGGGACTCCATCTCACAAACCCTGAGATCATAACTTGAACTGAAATCAAGAGTCAGCTGCTTAACTGATGGAGCCAACTCATGTACCCCTCACAGCACTTCATTGATCTTTCACTTTAATATCTCCTCTTTCTTGGTTATTTTACCCAATGATTTTATTAGATGGAAGTGGCTTGAATTTGAGGCCAAGACAGAAGTAATATTTCCTAATCTCAAACAGAGGCAGTATAACCATCTTGCCTTTTTGCTACATACTGGAGGGCAAGGCAAAATAATGTACATGTCAACATTTAATATCACTGAACTTTGAAAAATGGCGTATTTAATACTCGTAAAGAGATGTATTTGTACTTTTATCCTAAGTTGAAAAATGAAAAATTGCTTAAATTTTATTTTCAAAGTGCTCCAATAAAAATTTTATGTTTATAGTGCATAGAAACTGTGACCCTAATGATTCATTATGGAAAATTCATTGTTTAACTTTTAAAGTGGCATATCATCCTATTTGTTCTAGTTTATACCGTTTGCTAGCTATTAAACTTTTTTGAACTGCTTTTTGTCTTCTTTAATATGATAATCTAAAATTATAGCTAATATTTCTAATATTTCTTGAAAGCTAAGACATACTGTTTCCCTGGGTGTTAATGCCGATCAAAATACTCAGGTAGGGGCACCTGGGTGGCTCAGTCGCTTAAGCATCCGACTTCAGCTCAGGTCATGATCTCACGGTTTGTGGGTTCGAGCCCCATGTCAGGCTCTGTGCAACCGCTAGCTCGGAGCCTGGGGCCTGCTTCAGATTCTTTGTCCCCCTCTCTCTCTGACCCTCCCCTGCTCATGCTGTATCTCTCTCTCTCTCTCAAAAATAAATAAAACATTAAAAAATTTTTTAAAACATGCAAGTAATAAGAAAGATCAGTTTATTTAATTTTACAGTTGAAAATGATACTAGCCATGTAAATAATATATTATTAAGCATTGTACTCTATTAAACATTTGTCTTATTTTCTTCTTTGTTTTAGAGGTATAAAAACTGAGATCCGAGGAGGCTAAGGGACTCCTATGAATCACTCTGACAGTGGTATTGATAAACCAGAGCTCAGCTGTGCTGAACCCTTTATTTAGTAGATTTTGATATTTCATTCTGCTTCAAAGAAACAACAGAAGAACCAATGCATAAAAATAAAGACAAGGATTTAAAGGTTTTCTTTGTCACTATGGAAATCTCAGTGGACTAATCAGTTGTTCTCATTTTCTTTTCCACTAATAGCTGAATGCTTTAAGGAATTTGAACTAAGTTCAGTCTTGTTCCAGTGTTCAGTGGCTGTGTGATGCTTGTAAACAAGTTCTAGAGATAAACACTTATGGAATAATCTTATTGAACTCTGAACATGTTTGATGTATTTGCCTTTCCTTCTGAGGTTTGAATATGGTTTAGATGCAGGAAAATATGTCAGCATTTTAAACTTAATTACAGCTATAATAAATAAAATGCCTTAAGAAACTATGCTAAGTCTTCATAATGCCCATTAGCCTACAAACACTTTGATTTTACTGGAATGTTTGAGATTTCCTTTCAAACTATCTTCAAATGGAAAGCATCTTGAAATTATTCCATCGTGTAAGTTCATAATTAATTAAATTTACTACTAAGATTTAGTGCATGGGCTTCATTTGCATAACTATCTGCTACGTTTGCATAAACACAGCACAAGATCTATAACTTACTTACTGAAAGTACTGTACAGCATTTACAAAGAGCTGCTCTAGTGGGGATTTGCCTAGCGTTTGCACAGTGCTTGTATTTGAAATTATCATAGAGGTAACTTAATTCCAGTCTCCAGCCAATCTAGTAATTTGAGTAAGGTAGATACTTTATTTATTTATTTTTCTTTCTTAGCATATAATACACCTTTGCCACAGCTTCAATTTTCAATTGGACATACAATCCATTTGCCTTCTCAGTCCATATTAACTATTGGAGGAGGGTAGTTACTTGTTACTGGCAGTTTAGTTTTGAACTTGTGAAAATTAAGACACTCCTTTGATAACCATGTGGAGGTGTCAAATAGACATTTATTTGGTCATGTAACCATAAGGTTGTAAGGAGAGGTACGCGATAGAGATATAAATTTGGTAGAGAGTAGTTAACTGATGGGATTATCTGGAGAAGATGTTTAGAGAAACTAAGAGTATATCTAGATACTAATATATCTAGATAATAAAACATAATACTATACTTAAATACCAATATTTAGACATAACAAAAAAGGGAGGAGCCAGTAGAGGAAATGAGAAAATGCACCTACTCAGAAGAAGACAATGAGGTGACTTTGAATTTCTAGAAGCTAAGTGAAAGAAATTTACAAAGGAAGAGACAACGAGGAACTGGATCAGATGCTATTGCTAAGACAAATACAACTAGAAATGACCTTTGGATTTTGCAACATAAGCAATATTGGTCACATTTTAAATGTAGTTTTGTTGGAGTGGTGAGGGCAAACCTCTAATTGAAGTGGGTTTAAGAGAGAAGAGGAGAGGAAAATTGGAGAAAATGAGTACAGATGGCTCTTTTGAGAAGTTTGCTATGATAAGAAAAAAAGCAATGAATTAGTAGTAGAGGTTGAAGTAGGGGTTGAGAGAGGGTTTCTTGTTAAGGTGAAAAGAGAAATACCACATTTGAATATTGGTAAGAGTAATCAAGCAGTCAGAGGGAAATTGGAAATGCAGAATGTGGGAGAATTTCTGTTGCAATGTTCTTGAGGCAGAAGAGAATGCAAACTGGTAGAGAAATAGAGTGGTTGCAGTAGCTAAGATCATAAATGGGCCCTCCATATGAATAGAAGGTGAACTACAGTCATAGATAACAGGAATATGTACAGATGTGTGGGTGAGATGCTTTGAATAATCTCCTCTGACTCAATATGTTCTTTGTAAAATTTGATCCAAGGACAGAACTGATAATGGGAAGGGAGTGACACTGGTGAAATACAGAGAAAAGAGAAGGTATAGAAGATTCAAGTGGAAGAAGATAGGAAAGTGGGTTTATTCCAAACAGTTTTAAAGAACACGAGGTTAATGAGAATGACATGAAACAGAGGATAATCAGCATTGTTTTGTGGGTTTTTTTTGTTTGTTGGTTTGTTTGTTTGCTAATTTCTCAACTCATTCAATTCTGGGGTTCCTGGCCTAAAGTAGATTTACTGTTAAATTTTACCAGGCTTTTGTTTTAATCAAGCTAGTGTGTCAACAAGAGGTAAGGGAGTAAAAATGCTGCTAGATTTGAAGAAGAAAATGATGAAGGAAGAGTTAAGTGACAAAAAATCTGATAAAAATCAGTGTACCCTAGGTTTTAGTGGAGCCAAATATTTGTTAGAATATGGAACTACAGTGAGTTAAAAAATGGGAAGTGGTTGTTGAGTATTTGGAGATACAAAAATATGATTATCAAGGGGTTTCATTTACTAATAAGAGTACCCAAAAAAAAGGAAGAAGACATGACTTTGGAGGATAGGTTATATAGGGAGGGAGGATTAAGAACTAAAATTTTAGGGTACTGGAAGAATGATGATTGTTAGACCATTCCCTCCTGGAGCGAGTCACTGAGAGTGGAACCCACGGACACAAAGGGAGATGGTGCATGGGTTTACTTTAGTTCGGCCTAACAGCCCCTCCCGAGTGTTGGCAAGTCCTCAGGAGAGAGGCCCCCCATTCTGAAGCCAGGGGTTATATAGGTTAGAGAAGAGCAGAAAAAAATCGTCATTGAGGTAACCAATCATAGTTTACAGCATTACATGGAGTTTAATCACATTTTGACACACAACCATAAGATTCAGCAGAAACCTATCAATTTTAGAGTTGTCTCAAGGGAGATTGAAGTGACCAATCATAAGTCCAAAGGGGAGGTGAAGTGAGTGCACAGAAGCGAGAGCTTTGCAGATAAAGGGTGGGATTCTGTAACAGTGTCTTGAAAAGAACAGGTTAACCTTTAAGTAATAATTTATGGTTTATGTCTTAGGACTCCCAGAACTCAATTTCCCAACTCTTTGATTGTTCGAGCAGAAGGGCTAAGGAGGGAAACAATGATGGGAATGTTTTCAATAGGGTTGGCCTGACCCAGGAGGGGTCTTACAATGATGATGACTTAATAGTGCGGAAGTGTGACAATGATCCAAGAAATACTAAGAAATGAGGAAGAGAGCCTTGGGATACAGATGAAAGCAGCAAAAGGGGGGAGTAGTTTGTACAGTCTGAAGGCATGAAACGCAAAATTAAATGTATTTTTCTTACTTGTTTTACTATTGTCAGCCCCCCTTACAAGAAAATAAACTACATGAGACTCAGATTTTGTGATTTTGTTAATTATTCCAACTGCATTGCCTAGGACAAAATCTGTAATTTTGTTAGCTATTCTGCTATGCCTGATGCACAGTTGGCCTGCTTTTGTTGAGCTAATAAATCATCACAAAAATAAAAATTCAGAAGACAGAAATAACTCATATATACATACATATATATATATATATATATACACAATTTTGGATATGATATAAATCAGGGTTTAATAGGGACTCAGAGAAAATAGTAAACAACTCTAATTGGGAATGGTGAATAAGAAAAAGCTTCTGAGATCAGATGACTCATTAATGGAATTACTGGAATATGATTGTGTATTATTAATAAAAATGAAGAATAGAATAAGGGTGACTGTTACATCCATAAAAGAAAATGATAAAGGAAGATGTATGTGAGAACAAGCATGAAATATTTTATACTTCTAAAAAGTGATTTTGTTCGTATTTTATAGTAACAGTAGAGAGTCATTGAAAATCATTCCAGATAGTCTGACAAAAAAAGACAATAATTGTTACAATCTACTTATTCAGAAATAATCATTATTATCAATTTGGTCCATATATATACATACACACATATGAATGAATTTTCAAAATATTAATGCATTATGCATCAAAAATTTTTTTCATGACTTGTTTTCTACATAAAGACCTGTCTCATTATTTTTTTTCCAACAGCATAATAGTGTGAGGGATTTGGTTGGGAGGTAATAATTTACTCAAATATTTCTTTCTTCATTTTCCTTTAGTTTGTTGTATTTCTCCAGAAGAGCAGAACATATCTCTATATGTATACCTGTTTATATCTCCATTTGTCTCTCTCTCTCTCTCTCTCTCAGTCTAGAAAGGGAGAATTCTTTATTTTAAGGGATTTTCTCATGTGGTTGTGCGTGCTGGTGAGTCTGAAATCTGTAGAGCAAGACTGTAGGGGGGAGACCCAGGATAGAGTTGATGGTGCAGTCTTGAATGAAGGCAGTCTGGAGCAGAATTCTTTCATTCTCAAGACTCCTCAGTATTATCTTATAAGACCTTCAACTGATTGGATGAGACCCACCCACAGTATGGAGAGTAATCTACTTACTTAAAGTCTACTGATTTAAACGTTAATCACATCAAAAAAAAAAAATACCTTCACAGCAATACCTGGACTAGTGTTTGACCAAAAACTGTTCCATGGCTTAACTAAGTTGGTACATAAAGTTAACCATCATAGTGATTTATAATTTACTTGCCATTACAATCATTGCAAAGAATTATCTTTTTATTTTTTTATTTTATTTATTGATTTATTTTTAAATGTTTTATTTATTTTTGATACAGAGCAAGACAGAGCATGAGAGGGGTAGGGTCAGAGAGAGAAGGAGACACAGAACTGGAAGCAGGCTCCAGGCTCTGAGCTAGCTCTCAGCACAGAGCCCGACGCGGGGCTCAAACCTACGAACGTGAGATCTGACCTGAGCCGAAGTTGGAGGCTTAACCGACTGAGCCACCCAGGCGCCCCAAGAATTATCTTTTTAGATATATCTATAGAACACCTTGGAGATATGACATAGTCATTTTTATTATTATGAAATAATATAACATTATTATAATATTTTATAATATTTTTTCTAACCATTGAATTGCTGAGAAAAGATTTTTATGTGTTAAATATAAAAGATATTGTCATCCAAAAATGTTATATCAAGGGCACTTGGGTGGCTCAGTTGGTTAAGCATCCAATTTTGGCTCAGGTCATGATTACTGTGCTGACAGCTCAGAGCCTGGAGCCCAAATCTGATTGGAAGTCTCCATCTCTCTGCCCCTCCCTTGCTTGCATTCTGTCTGTCTATCTCTCTCAAAAATGAAGATGCATTAAAAATATTCTATATCAATAGACATTCAAATACTTTATAAAATTAGAAGACATATTTAAAGACTTTCCTGTAATTCTATCTCACTACTAACCATAGAAAATATTATTTCATTTATTCACTGTTCAATCTAATTCAATTTAATTACTGAGTTCCTTCTCTTCTTTAGGCATTTGGGAACTAATCATATAATTAAGTCATTGTCCTCAAGGAGCTTAAATCTAGTGGGGGAAACTCACACAATCAGTTAATTATGAATGATGTGGCAAGTGCTATCACAAATGTCTGCACAAGATAATATGGCAGCATGTAGTAAGAGCCTTCTAACTTCTCTTGCTTAGAGTTTGGGAGGGAGGGGCCTCTGAATTGAGACTAAAAATTGGGAAAGGGCCTGTTAAAAGTGAAAGGAATGACATTTTAAAAACAAAATTATGTATGATCAAAATCCAGAGGTTGGGAATTATATTGTGTCCCTGGGGACTCTACACACAATTTCACATTGTTAGAGCATGAAGCGTGGAGTCAATCACAGCAAAAAATGGGGCTGCAGAGCTAGGATAGAGTCAGATCATGGATGACCTTGAGGGCTATTTTAGTGAGCTTGCATTTTATGTGCTAAATGATGGGGAGATTTTTACAGGGTGTTTGGCAGGACATGGAAATGATCATATGCAAATTGCTTTTGCATTGTGTGGAGAAGGTGCTTGAGGGGCTCAAGAGGGATGGCAGAGTAAAGGTGAGATAGTAGGCAATGGCCAGACAAATGAGAATCTTATTTGAATAAGGAATGTCAACTTTATCATAACTGAAATGCAGGATTTCAAGCAAAGGATTAATATAATTAAACTTAAATTTCAGAAAGATTACTTTCAATGGCGTGAAGGGCGGATGGATGGAAGTAGTGGGGTTAGCAATTTAATTCACTGTTAGTTAATAATATTTGCCAGTTAAGTGATATCTGTCTGTGATATTTAAGTTATTCCATCAATATGTTAGGAAAAGCCAGGCAACTCAAAATAAAAAAGAACACAAATTGCTTACCTATATCTTTCCTTTTTTTTTTTTTTTTAATATAATGGACTGTGAGAAAGTCCAGAAAACAGTTTGGATCAGTTGGGAATTACAATAAGAATTAGTCGTGAAAGAGTAAAATGTTAACTTTATTATTAATGAAGAGAAAGGTATCTAACGAAGGTGATGTTTTACTCCCAGTCTTGGCACTGGAGGAAGAAACACTAGAAGAATGGTACAAATAATACTAAGTACTGATTTATAACCCAATTTCCAAGTCATGAAACTTCTCTGGAAGGTTAAGAGCGAACAGTGTGGAAGAGGTGAAGCAAGAGTCAGTTCCAACTATTTTTGTTCTCCTTTAATCTATTAGGCTCAACCACAAGTCATCATTTGACCAGTGGCATTGCTAGGGTTACCACCGACCAGTATGATATGGCTCTACCCTCACAAGGCCATTCTCCACCTACCAATGACTATTCCTTTGAGTCTCTTCCTTAGACCATTGGTCAACAGAGTAGATTAAGTTTGTTCCTTCAAAAATCTCTAAAATGGGTCGGATTTGTCTTTTAAGTAAGTTTCTTTCAGAGTCTTTTTTTTTTTTTTTTGCAAGGCTGAAAGTTAATTTCCTTCTATATGTTATCACAGTTTGTTCAGCTCACATTGTCTAATATAATCTATTAGAGATTGTATAAGGAGATGAAATAAAATCAAGAAGGAATTCT
Organism: Suricata suricatta; assembly: GCF_006229205.1. Lineage (NCBI taxonomy): Eukaryota > Metazoa > Chordata > Mammalia > Carnivora > Herpestidae > Suricata > Suricata suricatta. The sequence continues at coordinate 166,031,781 of NC_043700.1, forward strand.
AATTATTAAAATACTAGTCATCTTATGTCAGACACACATTGAAATACTCCAAATTTTAATAAACCTTTTTTTCTATTATCAAATTATAAAGAGAAATAACTTAAAGATAAATTATCTTGAAAAATTAAGTCCAGAAGCAAAGTCTGAAAAAAATTTTAAAGTCAAATTCTATTATCCTTGAGTCAATAGTCTAAAGTTCTTGATTAAGTTAATTTTTCCCCCAAATTAATTCTCCCAACTTTCCTTATTTTGGACAAATTCAGTAAGAGGGTACTCAATGGCAGTGTGGGGCTGGGATTTTTAGAAGTTACAGGATGAACTTATATGTTACTTATTTCACTGAAATAAGTGTGGTAGTCTCAGGGTTTCAAAAGATGTGGTTTCAACACATATTGAGTTGTATAAATTCTTTACATATTTTGGATACTAACCCTTTATAGGATATATCATTTGCAAATATCATCCTTTATTCAGTAGATTGTCTTTTAGTTTTGTTGATGGTTCCCTTCACTGTGCAGAAGCTTTTTATTTTGATGTAGTCCCAATAGTTTATTTTTGCTTCCATTTACCTTGCCTCAGGAGACATATCTAGAAAAACGTTGTTATGGCCAGTGTCAAAGAAATTACTGCTTATGCTTTCTCCTAGGATTTTTATGGTTTCAGATCTCACATGTAAGTGTTTAATTCATTTTAGGTTTATTTTTGTGTATGGTGCAAGTAAGTAGTTTAGTTTCATTTTTTGCTTGTAGCTGTCCAGTGTCCCCAACACCATTTGTTAAAGAGACAGCTTTTACTCCCTGCATATTCTTTCCTATTTTGTCAAAGATTAATTGACCATATAATCATGGGTACTTGTTTCTGGGCTTTCTATCTGGTTCTATGGATTTGTGTGTCTATTTTTGTACTGTTTTTATTGCTACAGTACATTTTTCTAGTATAACTTGAAATCTGGAATTGTGATAACTCTAGCTTTGTTTTTCTTTTTATTAAAAAAATTTTAATGTTTTTATTTATTCTTGAGACAGAGAGAAACAGAGCAGGAGTGGGGAAGGGGCAGAGAGAGAGGGGGATACAGAATCTGAAGCAGGCTCCAGGCTCTAAGGTGTCAGCACAGAGCCCAATGCGGGGCTCAAACCCACAAACCATGAGATCATGACCTGAGCCAAAGTCAGCTCCTTAACTGACTGAGCCACCCAGTCACCCTTGTTTTTCTTTTTAAATATAGTGTTGGCTTTTTGGGGTCTTTTGTGGCTCCCAGCTTACTGTTTACCACTACAAGAAAAAATTAACGAGTTAATAAGATGTATAAGAAGATCCTAGCACTGAGTTCATACTTAGAGCCCAAATTAGAAAAACATGTATTCTAAGTCCCCCAGGCTAATTATGTCAAGTATGATTTAGAATTATGTTCCCAAAACTCTAGTTATAATTTTTTAAATACACACACACACACACACACACACACACACACACACACACATCGTGGTATAAACTTCCATAAAGGAGGAAAGGTGGAGAAAAATTTTTATTTTTTATCTTACTAGAATGCTACTTAGCCTATGTCAGTTATCTGAAATTCATTTCCTGTGAATTTAAACTTATTCGAGTCTTATACATTCTCAGGTGGTACAGTCCAAAAATCTAATCTCTAAGAGTAAAAAGGGAGACATTTGGGAAGTTGTTGACTTCTCACATAGTTGAGAGATTTGTGATGACTGCACTTATATTCAAGTGCTTTTTTTTCCTTATGCTTTATTTCCAACTATCTCCCTCTACCCGATCAATAATGAATTGTGTGTAGACTCTACACATTAAAAGAAAAACAACAAAAAAAAATCTCTCTTTTTCCATGAGAAGGCATTCATTCCTAGGTCATGTGCTACAGTGTTTCTACTCATTGTCGTAGAATTGTTTTGGGCTGCAAAGCCTACCTCCACTGAAAGGGTCTTTTCTCATATATAATTAATCCTTCTAGAGCTAGATTTAGTCATTTTGGTACTGGGTACTCCTTGATCATGTGTTCCAGATGTGGGCATCCAAGTTTCATCAGCTCTTCTGCTGTTCTCTGTCTGCAAATAGAGGTTGAGATAGCCGATTTAGAGATGCTTTATCCTCAGTGATCCTCCAGAAGGGCTCTCTAATGCCTATGGAGTATAACTCCTTATGGTTTAATTCAGCAAACAGAGTTTGATCTCATAATGTCCCAAAAGTCTCTGAATGAAACGGCTCTCTTGTACATTAAAATTACATCTTTGCCTCAGGGTAACCTGTTTGCCAAGAGGTCTGTGGATCTTCCCAAGTTTGCTGCCACCTGCTCACATTTGCTGTGAGTATTTTAAGTTCAAGATAGAGCAGAGCCCTAAAATTCTCTTGCACCTGCTAAAGCCTTTGTCTTTGCTGAAGACTGAAGCTATGTAGCCTGCACTTTGGGGTTGCCAATATTTGGCACATTCAAAAACTTCAAAATTATTTATCATTTATCTGAAATCCAAATTTAAACCAACATCCTGTAATTTTAGTTGTGGAACCTGGCAAGCCAACTTACACAGTTTTGCTCATGTTTGTCTACCTCTTTGCCATCTATGCTGAGACTAAAGCCCCTAAACCTTTGGCTGCAACCTCTGTTTTTATGTATGCTTGGTGAAACTCAAAGTCTATTAGCTTGAGACTGTTTACACCTACCTTTGGGCAAAACTGCCAGGAACTGTGGTAAGCTTCTAATGTAAAAATACTCAGTACTCCCAAGCTCAAAAACCTGCTTGCTCATGTAAAAGCTGTTAATGGGTGTCCAGATAAAAAGATTCTACATACAACTTCACGAGGAATTTGTTCCCCAAAGTGTCAATTTTGTCTCCCAATATTCTTTGCTCTTGAATCCGTTTTTGGGTGTTAAAGATATTTCTCTCAAAATCAAAGGTCACCTAACCACCATACAAGGAGCCATCTGGCCCTGAATAATTTATGACATGGAGGCCTGTGATGGGAAGCACATGCCCCATGTCGGTAGGCACATTATATCTTAGCACAGTCCATTAGTTCTTCCCAGATTGACCAATTAGAAAGGTCAGAGAGAAAAAAGAAACAAAAGTTATTGAACTCTCTGTATATGGAATGGAATAGTATGATTAGGGAAAAGCATTCCTCTTTTACAATAATCAGAAATGTAGCAAAGCTAAAAAACAAACAACAAAAGTAAATACAACAGCAATATACAATAGATAGGATACACATTTTTGGGGAAGAGCAAAGTTGCAGAGGAATTACTTGACTCTGTAGCCAGTGTATGCATGATGTGCAGAAAATGGTAGGTGAACTCCCGAGCTGATGTTCTAGAGCCAGACAACCTGGACTTGAATGTGGCTGTTTCCCCTCACATGTTGGGTAACCTTGTGAAATCTACTTAACTTCCCCGTGCTTTGATTGCTTACATTGAATGAAAGAAAAATAGAAACAGAGTCTATCTCATCTAGTGTTATGTACATTAAATAAAATAGTAAAAGTAAATTGATTAGACCAATTTCTAATATATAAGTGCTCATTACATGGTTAAATTATAAATAGCATCTTTTCTGTGAGTATAATTTTTTTACTCAGATATCCACTTACTACATTAGTTGGAGCAGTTTTGTTATGTGTATATGTGTTTTCCTCACCTGGTCCCCCTGTTCCCCTTTCTCTTGAAGAACAGAAATTTAGAGCATTTTTTCCCCAGATACCACTGAGTGTAAAGAGAATGGGTATGCTATAGGACTCAAGGAATCCTGATTTTTGAGAAGAGAGAAAATTTCCTGAGATCCTAATGAACTGTAAGAGAGTTAGAGCCATTCACAACCTTATTAAAAAAGAAGATAAGCAGATATTATCCTGTTTGAGAAAGTGTACTAAAATGTGTTTGCTATTCATGTAGAATGGCATAGAGGTCTGTTTATGTTTAGTTTGACTACTAGCTGGAAGCTCCATGTTTCTGCTCCTACCTCTCAACATAGTATTGACTCTAGAGATGATAATATCTCAATAGCTTTAAATAGGAATTTTTGGATGACTTTTAAAAAATAATGTTTATTTATGAGGGAGATAGAGAGAGAGAAAGAGGAAGAGAGAGAGCAAACAGAGGAGGGGCAGAGAGAGAGAGAGAGGGAGACACAGAATCTGAAGCAGGCTCCATGCTCTGAGCTGTCAGCACAAAGCCCTATACGGGGCTCTAACCCACGAACCAAGAGATCATGACCTCAACTGAAGTTGAATGCTTAGCTGCCTGAAACACCCAGGTGCCCCTGGATAACTTTTCATAGCTTTATATAGCTAAGAAAAAATAAGATGTTTTTCCATCCCTCATAAATTATTAGAGAAATCTTACCTGGTCAGTCATATAGTGGGTTTCTAATGCCTAATATGAAGAATCAGCTTGGCATTCAGGCTTGGTATATTTGATGGGCTGTGTTGTTTTCTTAGCCTTTCTTGCTTCTTTCCAATTCCCATCTACTATTATGGCAATAAGGGTGATAAGATGTTTGTAAAATTGATTATACAATACAAATATTCAGTATCAAATCTCTATAGACGAAAACACACTTTTACCTTTTTTATTATAAAATTCATAGGTATTGAAATCACCATGAACAAATGTATTAATTGTTGTAAGGCTAACTGCCATCTAGTTTATTTACACACAGGTCAAGAAACATAACTTTGTTACTCACCCTAGAATCTCCTCATATGACCCATCCAATTTCAAGTTCCATTTCTCCATCCCCCACAACAGCCATAATCATGACTTGTATGGTGACAACTTTCTTAACGTTTTTTTTTTTACAGATTTATCAATAAAGGCACATTCCTAGACACTATAGTCCTCCATATTTTTTAAGGTTGTGGTATACTTTTAATATCTATAAATTCCCCTTCACTGCTTTCATTTATTTATAATTTGTCTGTTGATGTTGCAGTAATCTGAGTTTTGCTGATTGCATATGAGTAAGCTGCATCCAGAGATTTGATAGGAGTCTTGTCTGATCTTTTTGTCAAAATTATAGACAGAGATGTGTTCTTACATTAGAAGGTACATGATGTCTAATTGTATTAGAGATGTTATTGATACTCAATGTCTAGTATATCTAGCATTCATTAGATGGTTGCAAAATGGTAATATTAATTCAGTCACATCTTCCTTGTTTATTAGGTGAAATGTTTTCTATTAAAAGACACTTTACATAATTTATTATTTGGTCATATAGTGCTACAATTAATATAGGCAAAGTAGACTGAGTGGTTGTAATTTCCTCATATTTACTAGTTTTCAAAATAATGAATCGATTCCTCCAAAATTAACTAATGAAGCTTTTATTTCTTTGACATAATTTTCAATGTTTAAATTTAAACTAACATAATAGGTTTGAATGAAGACAATCATTATTCTGTTTGAAGCTTTTACTTGCAAGTGAGTTGAAGATACTTTAAGTTGGCACCTTTGGTTTGTTGTTGCTTCTTTGTTTGACATCACCCTAGTTGACTAATATGCCCCAACTTGATTTCGATAGTCTCCTAATATTCTGTATGTCTACAATATGCCAGAGTTATCATATACATTTTCTTTTCTACACCTGGAATTAGCTGTTCTTCAAAGGGTCCTGATTTTGCTGATTATAAAATTTCAAATTATGATCTTAGCTCCAGAGATTCCCATCGCTTTGAAGTATATCACTTTTTGCCAGGTTTGTTCATACAGGACTTCCTATTTAAAATAAAGCATAGGTGTTTAAATTTAACCCTTTAAACTAAACCTACATATTTTTTCCACTCAGAATTCTTGTTGCAAAGAACATAATAGATGAGAGATTTAAAATACCCTTCTAATTTCTCATTAAATTTATACACCCAACAGTCATAGGCACAGATTGTAAATATTACCACTTGTGCTATCATAGCTCTAACTTGTAATGTTTCTTTATTTTTGAGAGAAAGAGAGAGAGACAATGAGTATGAGCAGGAGACGGACAGTGAGAGCAGAAGAAAGGGAATCTGAAGCAGGTTCAGAGCTCTGAGCTGTCAGCACAGAGCCACAGCTGGGGCTTGAATCCATGAACCATGAGATCATGACCTGACTGGAAGTTGGATGCTTAACCGATTAAGCCACCCAGGTGTCCCATAACTGACTCTTCACGTGATATTTCCTTGTGTGTGCTTCTGTCTCCAATTTTTTTTTAAATTAGGATACCAATCATTCTGTGAAAGGACCAAACTAAATGATGTCATTTTAAGTTGGTGATTTCTCTAAAGACCCTATCTCCAAATAAGGTGACATTCTGAGGTATTGGGGATTATAAATTTCAATATTTGAAATTCTAGGGATGCAATTCAATGCAGAACAATCTCGATCCTTTGAATTGTTTAATTTTATCTGAAGAATGTTTCCCTAAAGCCTTCCTCTTTTGTTTTTCTTGTAGTGAACAAAAGCATGGTGACCTGTTTTTAAGATTTCCTGGCTCTACCATCCCCTGTCCCCATTTTTCTGTGTTTCTTTTATTTTCTAATATTACTTTCCTACTAAATTGTGATTCTACTATTAGCATTTTCTCTTTAGTATAGGGTCTTATCTTGGAGAGACGTTCTGGATGTTCAGTTTCAAAAGATTATTAATGGCTACACTGATCCCTTACAGGTATTAACATGGATGTCCCTTGCTAACCCTTCTACATTGAGCAAAAACCCTCCCCATTTTGCAAGTTGACTCATCATGATTTTCAATGAGTTCCTACTGATTATCTTTGAGCTCTTCTTTCTCGGGTCCATCAGATCTCTAGTCGCGAATATTTGCTTTCTCCTGGAGAAATGCTGATGCCATGCAGTTATTTTGTACTGTGACTTGCATTTTTGAGTTCATAAAAATACCTTTTCATCTGATTTGGTTTTAAGAATTGTGAGTTTTTTCTTTTGCTATTTATTTCCTTTATTTGTTTTTATATATGGATTTGAAGAGACTAAAAAATTAGCCACCCTTATTCTTTTCCCAGAATTGATCCCAAAGCAAGGGAAATTGCTTAACTTTAACTAATGTAGTTAGTCATTCTAATAATTCTTCTCACCCCCTCACATGCCGTTTCAACCATTCAGGGCTATGAATGAGAAATATGGCCTCAATAGAACACTAGAGCAAGAGTAGTGAATTATTACTTTCTGAATTTTAAAATAGTGTTCCAAAATTTCTTGAAATCATAACAATTTGTAGAAAAAAAAGATTTTCTGCTCTCCCAATGTAGATCTGCTTTCCAAACATGAAGGTTATCTAAAAATAAACACCAGATTTTGGAAGAATATCTGCTAATTTAGGGGTTAGGTTTTCTATCCTAGACTTGGTAAAGATTTCATGACTGAGCTAGAAGTGGCATGAGAGAAAACAATCAAATCTAGTTGTGTTGGAAACCTCTGGGAAGGGACTTTGATCTAGAACATATATTTTAAAGAATGAATGTGTTGTAATGACTCCCGTCCTAATTCTTTCACAGAAGCCTGGTACAGAGTAGCTTTGCCAACATATTGTAGCAATAGTGGAAGAGAATTGGCTTTCATAAGTGCAGTGGCATTGAAAAGGAGCCCCATGGCATTTTCTGTTGCATGGACTGAAGGAACAATGGCTTGCCCAGGGCCTTGGAAAGAGTGCCTCAATTTTCAGGTCAGAAACAAGCACCCAGATATGTTCACAAGTGATAAGAAGACATGAGAGTGATAACCAGTTTGGTATGACTAGCAGAGTTGCAGTGGGACCTTAGCCTTTGCAGAACTTAGAGCAGAGAAGGAAGAAGCCTGGAATCACACAGTATCAGCATACATCAGACATCCGCAGATGTCAAGGAGTGAAGGGAAGAGACCTGCAATTTTTTTTCACCCCAGAGACAAGAATAGCAGACAGTGAGGTCTGGAGTGATTTTGCAAAAAAAAAAAAAAAAGAAAAAAAAAGAAAAGAAAAGAAATACTATACTGACATGACCCTTTATTTTGCTATGATTACAAGGACTGAATGCTTAAAATATATATACAAGTTACTGATAAAACAAAAATAAAAATTTTATACATATTCCAAAGGTGATATTTGATTCTTTTGTTCTCTGGTGTTCTGATGAGGCCATCTTCCCCAAATAGCTCTGAGTGGTTGAAATGGAAAGTGAGAGGTGGGAAAAGTTAAAGAAGAAAAAAAAGGGAAGGAATTTTGAAAGAAATAAATACATTAGTTTAAGCCAATACTTGTGACTTGAAAATGCCTTTTTTTTGGATACAAGTTAGTTAACATTTAGTATGTAATGGTTTCAGGTGTAGAATTTACTGATTTGCCACTTGCACATAAAGCCATTGCTCATCCCAACAAGTGTCCTCCTTAATGTCCATTGCCCATTTAGCCCATCCCCCTCACTTCCCCTCCAGTAACCCTCAGTTTGTTCTTGTCTTTAAGAGTCTTTTATGGTTTACCTCCTTTTCTGTTTTTATCTTATTTTTCCTTCCTATCCCCTATGTTCATCTGTTTTGTTTCTTAAATTTCACATATGAGTGGAACAACATATTTGTTGTTCTCTGAATGACGTATTAAACTTACCATAACATATTCTAGGTCCATCAACATTGTTGCAAATGGCGAAATTTCATTCATTTTGATCCCCAAGTAAGATCCCATTGGGGAATATATATATATACCTGATGGACATTTGGGCTCTTTCTGTAATTTGGCTGTTGTTGATAGTGCTGCAACATCAGCATGCACGTGCCCTTTCAAATCAGCATTTTTATATTCTTTGGATAAATACCTAGTAGGGCAATTGCTGGGTCATAGGGTAGTTCTATTTTTAGTATTTTGAGAACCCCCCCCCATAATGTTCTCCAGAGTGGCTGCACCAGTTTGCATTCCCACCAACAGTGCAAAAGGGTTCCCCTTTCTCCACATCCTCACCAACATCTGTTATTTTCTGAGCTGTTAATTTTAGCAATTCTGACAGGTGTGGGGTGGTATCTCATTGCGGTTTGGCTTTGTATTTCCCTGATGATGAGTGGTGAGCATATGGCCTTGTGTCTGTTAGCCACCTGGATGTCTTTTTTGGAGAAGTGTCTGTTCATGTCTTTTGCCCATTTATTCACTTGATTGTTTATTTTTTGGGTGTTGATTTTGATAAGTTCTTTATAGATTATGGATGCTAACACTTTATCTGATATGTCATTTGCAAATATCTTCTTCAATTATGTTAGTTGCCTTTTAGTTTTATTGGTTATTTCTTTTGCTGTGCAGAGCTTTTTATTTAGATGAAGTCCCAATAGTTCATTTTTGGTTTTGTTTCCCTTGCCTCCAGAGACATGTCTAGTAAAAAGTTGCTGTAGCTGAGGTCAAAGATTGTATTGCCTCTAGGGTTTTGATGATTTCCTGTTTTACATTTAGGTCTTTCACCCATTTTGAATTTATTTTTGGGTCTGGTGTAAGAAAGTGGTCCAGTTTCGTTCTTCTGCATGTCACTATTCAATTTTCCTAATACAATTTGCTGAAGAGACCATCTTTTTTTCATTGGATATTCTTTCCTTCCTTAATAAAGGTTAGTTGGTCATACACTTGTGGGTCCATTTCTGGGTTCTCTATTATTTTCTATTGGTCTTTGGGTCTGTTTTTGTGCCAGAACCCTACTGTCTTGATGATTACTGCTTTGTAGTCATGATTACAGCCTTGAAGTCTGGAATTGTGAGGCCTTCAGCTTTGGTTTTCTTCTTCAACATTACTTTGACTTTTCAGGTTCTTTTTGGGTTCCATTCAAATTTTAAAATTGTTCTAGCTCTGTGAAGAATGCTGGTATTATTTTGATAGAGATTGCATTGAATGTGTGGACTTCTTTGGGAAGTATAGACATTTTAACATTTGTTCTTCTAATCTATAAGCATGGAATGTTTTTCCATATCTTTATGTTTTCTTCAATGGCTTTCATAAGCTTTCTATAGTTTTCAGTGTACAGATCTACTAACTCTTTTGTTGGGTTTATTCATAGGATATTTTTGGGTTTGGGTGGAAAATACCAAGTTTCATATTAAGTAATTTAGATGCCCATATAATTGATTAAGAGAGTTCTCTTATAGCATTGGCCTTCAACATATGGACAATGAAATCTTATCTACCTAGGACCTTCAGAGAATAAATATTATATGATGTTCAAATTTTCTTGATAGCTTAAGTTTTACTTCTTAAACACCTACAGTTTTACCGTTTTAATAATTCTTATTTGGACTCTCTCAATGTGTATTACAGATTTTCTGTACTTTTACATAATAGAGAATAGTGTGAAAATGAAGTGAAACTTTTTCTTAGAGACCCATGTTCTCAAATATCTTAACTCACTAATTTGTATTTCAGATCCAATGCAGCAGTAACTACCAGTGAAGGTTATAGGGCCCTGTGACAGCTCTGAGTCTCTGGTTTCCTTTCTACTCCAGAGTTTCTTAGTCTCAATGAAGAAATGCTCCAAGAGAATGATCTTGTAGGAGCTAGGAGAAGATTAGCTAACAAAAATGACAAACTGGTCAACTCAGATTCATACGGATGAGAAATCTTACCCAATAATAAGCATTACTAATAATTTCTAATATGCAGACTACCAGAAGGATGAGAACACAGAGGAAGGACAAGCATACTAAGGGTATCTTCTTAGATCCTTCCTTTGCTACGTTAGATATGAACTCTGAACTCTCTGGGCCCTGAACATATGAGACTCTAAGTGAAGAATGTGAAATACTACCTGACCCATACTGGAGCATTTAATTTGTGAAATATCTCCATTTTATACCCCAGTTTATGTGATATTTTACATAAATCCATAGATTCTGAATTTATTTACAAAAAGCAAGAGCATTACATAGATAAGCATCTTCTTCTTCATAAGTATCATCAGACTACTGCCAGCAAGGACATTAATGAGTGTATTTACAAGATCAGACTATGTCATATGAGGTTCCTGAGAAGGCCCTATCTCCCAGTATAGACAGTGAATGGATTACAGGAGAGTGTTTTTTATTTCAACCATGCCAATTATCAATAGAAACAAATAGCCACTTGCACAGAATTTTGTTTATACCTAGCATTTAATATATATTTATGGCTTTATAGAAATGACCTTTAATCTGAAAAGAATCTTCAAGACAACTCTCCTAACACACACACACACACACACACACACACACACACACACACACACATCACCAGTACCACCACTATCAAAGAGCATTCTTATAGAAACCCAGAATCTCCATTGTATTTAGATTTAATCTCTTTATCTCTTTTTAGCAGCTGTATTGCTGAAAAGCTCCATTTTTCCTGCGATGCCTTGGAAAAGTTCTGTATAAGCCTTGCTTTTAGATTGTTGAAGTGCTTTAGGGCTCAGTTGTGGTCTTCTTTGTGGTTTTCTGCCCAGTCTGTGGTTATGAATACCATCAATGTGTAATGGAAACACTCATTTATACAACTCCCTTTTGAGATTCAGACTGGTATATAAAATACTCCCATTTAAAGATCTTATATGTGTATTAAGTTTAACACATATGTACACACACACACACACACACACACACACACACCTTGCCTTTTATACCTCAGATTTGTTCTTTGTTATTTTTTAATATTTCTCATTTCAGTGAATACCACCATTTATCTCTTCTGTTGTTAAGCTAAAAACACCACACTTATAATCACGTCTTTCTTTGCTCATCTTTCCCACTTAATTCTTAAGCAAGTCTGGTCCATTACCCTTTACAGTAACTTCTCTCAATTTTCACTATTAAGAACTTAGAAAAAAACCCCTAAGTTATCTATACCTGCGCTATCATAATGACTTGCTAACTGGTCCCCTTCCACCCTTGCCCCTTTAAACTCCTTTTGCCTTAAAGGGACAAAGTGATCTCTTATTCATGTTGTTATAGGTCAGTCATCCTCAAAATGATATGTTAAAAGCACTAACCTCCAGGACCTCATTTTGTGACCTTATTTGGAAATAGTGTCATTGCAGATATAATTAAGATGAGGTCATATTGGAGTAGAGTGGGCCTCTTAATCCAATATGACTGGGGTCCTCATAAGCTGATAGCCCTGTGAAAACAAAACACATAGGGAGACTGTCAGGAGAAGATCAAGGCAGAGATCAGAGATACACAGGCACAAATGAAGAAATGCCTGGGGTTATCTGGAAATAACTGCCTTAAAGAAGCAAAGAAGGGTCCTCCCCTAAAGGCTTTGCAGGCTTCCCCTGCATGTCTGAATGATGATTCAAACTTGTAGCCTCTAAAACTGTGAGAGAATAATTTTCTGTAGTTTTAAGCCACATAGTTTGTAGTATGTTGTTCCAGTAGCAAAATAATACAAATGTAAATCAGATCAGGCTACTTCTCTGCTGCAAACCTTCTACTAACTTCTTATTACAACCTTTTTGTGGTCTTATGGCCTACATGGTCTCATTTCTCCCTGCTTCTACAGACTACTATCACTCCTGGTCAGTGTATTCCAACCACATTAGTCCCTTCTTTTTTTCTCTTCCAAGGCCCAAACCTTTTAATTCCTCAAGGCCTGTAGCCTTGCTGTTCTCTGGACTGGGAAGCTCCTCAGGCTTTTTACATGACAGGTGACTTATCATTCAGATCTCTACTTTAGAGAGGCCAACCCTGACTATTCTGTGTTAAGTGCCCCCTGAGTCATTTCTTATTGGATTAGGTTACTTTTTCTACAGTACTTTTTACTGCTCAATATTATTTTTGTTCATTAATTTTTTGGTCCTTCTCAGGTAAAGTGAACAAGGACATTATCTGTCTTGTCAATATCATATTCTTGTAATACGATACGTACTCAATAAATGCCTGTTGAGTGAATAAAATCCTTGTGAAATAATACTAAAGAAAATGGTCAATGCAATGCTACATCTTGTCAACTCTTTGCATATCCTGTTGTCCGACTTGGAGGTAACACAGATCACCTTATCTTTCGTTCCCCTACTCATTCTTCCAATAAATGATACTATGTTTGCACATGTTTGTAAATTCTTCTTAGATACCAGCTCATAATTTAGACTATATGAATGGAGTCTACCTATTATTACATTTTTTATTATAATCATTTTATGAGAGCCTTGAACTTTTATAATCGTTTTATGATAGCCTTAAAAAAGAGGCTTCTCTCTGGGTCTTTGATATTGTGTTGAAATTCTAGGAAAGTTAAATTTTAGAAAATTCAGGCACTGCATATTGCTAATTTGTCTATCTATATATCTAGTTATAAAAATTTGTGTTCTCAAATGTAGGAAGATACATATGCGTAAAGACTAGTTGTGTGAATTGTGTAGGGTGACCAACTTTCCTAGTTTGGGACTGAGAGATTTCACAGACAAAGCTAAGCTGATCTTGGGCAAACATAAATGGTCAATCACACTGGTGGGCTGAGTATGTCTATGTCCCTGGCATAAAGATATCTTACATATTAATACACTTAATATACACTTATAATAATTATGTGAGATGAATTTTGACGTTTCCATAATCCAAATAAGAAGTAAAGAGTAATAGTTCCAGGTCCTAAGCTATACAACTAGACTCTGCCAAGGCTTGCCTTTAAACTGAGCTTTATATGTCTTCAGAGTCTGAGATCTTTAGCTTTGTCAAGAATAAATGGATCCTGCCAGATAAAATTGTCATTTATTGAAAGTCACCTAATGAGGAAAATCTCAGGAGACAGTATGTTTCTTGTAGCTTGAGTATTATGATCTGTGCTGATATATCTGATTATTTATAACTACTTAATTTATAGAAAACTGAGAAATATAACATTTGTAGTCTGTCTAAAACAAGTATTTTTTCGGAATTGTCCTTTCTATGAAATTTGAATATACATTTTTAACTGGCAAAATAATATTAATATTTTATTAAAAAGTCATGATTATAAGTATAATTGAATCAGGATTTCATATCTGGAATTCATCATGTAAACTGCCTGGCTTCCTAAGGTAAAAAAAAGCAAACAAAATGAAACGAAGATCCACTACTTTCATATTGTGGTCGTATGAGTTGATTAAAAACAATACTTCACAAAATCAACAATTTATACTACCACTAGATTACTTTTACATATTATGTACACATCAGGACCACTTGAAACTGAAAAATGGTAATTAATATGGTTAAATAATTGATCCATATTATTAATATTTTAAACATATTGCAGAGTTTGTTATATTTGAAACAATGAAATCATAGAGATGGATTCCATAACCATAGCTAATAGATCAAGGTCTGGATTAAACAATTTAAAATTCAAATCATATATGCACATGTCAGTCTATATTTCCCTGAAGGAGGTGTTTCCAATGAATGTTCATCTGCCTATAGCATTGCATGTTATCAAGAACATGGTCTCCAAATCCAGACAGCTCGTGTTTGAATCCCAGCTCTGCCAACTGTGAATTATAAAGTTACAGATACATTACTGAACTTTACGGTTTATATCTCTTCAAATGTTTGATTATATGAGCTAATATCTATACATCACTTAGAACTATGGCTGACACAATGAGCTTAACTTACACGTCATTTAACATACAGTCTTTGAACTTTAGATTAAGTGATAGACTTACATTGTCTTATTATACTATTCTACATATAGGTTTTATTTTAGTATTCTTGCTGGTGCACCCTAAATTATCCCAAATATCTCATTGGTGAAATTAGAACCGAAACAATTACTGGGTTTGTATTTCTTTAGAGAAGCTAACCACTAATATTCACTTCTTTACATCTAAACTGAAATTAAAGGTGTTATTTCCGCATGTTGGTTAAATGTGTAGCTGACACTTTCCAAGCCTTTGTGGAAAAAGAGCTGTTAACTGAGCATGTCCCAGAGGCACAGCAGTCAGCAAAAAGGTTCTTAGTCCTGTTAGCCTGAGGAATGTGTGTCTCTAACAGATTGCCGGGAAAGATTAACTGCTGCAGATAGAGCAGCTGCTGGTTCAAGCAATTTTGATCTTTTTATATCTCGTGTTCATTCTCTTTCCAGGTGGAATTGGCCCACTTGTTAAGGAGAGCCGCAGGTAGTCCAGCTGCTGGTTCAAAAAGTCTGGTCTTATATGTTTTGTTCATTGTGTTTTGACACAGAATTGGCCCAGTTGTTTTTGGAAAGCCCCCAAGGGAAAGTTTTTACAAAATAGTTTCATAACCTTTTCAAGGAGACAAATATACCTCCCATTTTTACTCCCTTTGGCAAGTAAAATAGGCCATTCAGGAAACCCCATTGTAAAACTTTTGCCCTAAAATGTATTAAAGAGAGTGGCATAGTGTTCGATAAATTAACCAGGAAATACATAAATATTCAGACTTTCATGCTCACCTTCTCCTTTTTCTTTTTTTAAAAGGGCCATTACGTGGAGATTGTTGCATTTGTTTACATGTAAGAAGGTTTCTGTGTGTATAAAACACTGAAAGGAAACTGCCCTGCAAAAGCATGCTTTAGGGGAAATTAATAACTCTTTATTATAGGACTTTCCCACGCTCCTAATCCTTATCAGAGAAGTAGATACACAAAGCTGGGAAATAACAGAGAAGGAGTTTACTTTTGTCTGAAATGAGAAAGACTGAAGGATATATGTTAGCATGTGCATGTATGTGTGTTAATATATATTTATTTTTAAATTATATATTAATGTTATATGTAATTTATTAATAATAAGCCAAGGAGGGGCGCCTGGGTGGCTCAGTCAGTTAAACGTCCGGCTTCGGCTCAGGTCATGATCTCACAGTTTGTGGGTTTGAGCCCCGCGTCGGGCTCTGTGCTGACAGCTCAGAGCCTGGAGCCTGCTTCCCATTCTGTATCTCCCTCTCTCTGACCCTCTCCTGATCACGCTGTCTCTGTCTGTCTCTCAAAAATAAATAAAAAACATTAAAAAAATTAAAAACAATAAGCCAAGGATAGTTTTTATTATGGAAAATTTTATAGTTTGCACTGTACAGTTGTATTTTTTATTATATCTTTGGAGTAAACAATATTTTAGGAAAAAATCTAATAGGATGAAAATTCATAATATTTTAACTATGGATAATCTACAGATGATTAGATTATGAGACAGTAGATGATTGACCAACCTATATAGCCTTGGTACAATTTCTCAACTAAATAAAAAACCAAAGAGCAGGTTTTTACAACTAACTGCATTAAAAAAAAAATCTAAGAACCAATTGATAATCTGCCAACTTAAAAT
Source organism: Suricata suricatta (assembly GCF_006229205.1). Classification (NCBI taxonomy): domain Eukaryota; kingdom Metazoa; phylum Chordata; class Mammalia; order Carnivora; family Herpestidae; genus Suricata; species Suricata suricatta. Next base: position 166,048,022 of record NC_043700.1, read on the forward strand.
CTATATACAAGAAATAGCATTTGTTCTGAAAATGATAACTTTTTTTCTAAATCCCTTCTATTTTCAATATCTGTAGAGGTGTTTATATGCATTTGTAAGATTTTTTTCTCTGCATTATTTACATCTCTGATAGCTTTAGTTGAGAAAGGGTAGTTGTGAGCTTCTGATAGTTTAGTATGTGCAGCTGAAGAAATGAACTGAGCAATTAAGTCCCACTTGAAAAAGAAAATAGATTTAGCCATTGCTCACACCTCTTCAAGTGTCCTTCTCAAGCTGTAAGAGCTGCTCTTCTGAAACAACACTACCATTTGTTAACCTCAATAGACCGTCTTAGAGGAACATGTAATTTGGTTTTCTATGCTAGTAAGAGTTATTTTATGCAACATTTCTTTTTTGTGTTTGGAGAGTAAAAATCAACACAAATAGAAAGTTAGCATACGAATGCTCTAAGTTTTTACAGGTAACATATTGAAAATGTACCAAAATTGTCTCAATGGACATTTTAGTCCCTAGGACTGAATATATTTGAACTTTTTGATAACTTTATGTGATATTTGAGTGATAGAGCGTTTAACTAACGAATTCAGTTGCAGGAGAGGCATGCTGCCTCTCAGTTTATATCCTGCGACACGAGAACTAATCGCTTTCAGTTTGTCTAGACGGCTACAAGCAGCGTAACCAGTCATAAAGTCATATAGTCCTTTCCGAAACTCAGACACGATATTTGACTCTAGAGCCTTTTGCATCAGTAAATCCATTAGCCAATAAATCTTTTTTTAAACAATCTAATTCTTTTGGACGATTGCTTATATAACGTTTGTTTGTATATACTTCTTTTTATTCGATTAGATAAATTTTGCATGAAAAATAATTCATGTACTCCATTATTTTAAGAACAGAAATATTAATCCCAATTATCATGTGGAATAACTATTTTACATCTTTTCTATCTCTTACTATTTTGACACTTTCTTATTCTTAATTCCTTTCTTACCGATGACCACGTGTCTTTCTTCCCAAAGAAAACAGAAGCTCTTAGATAGAAATTCCACAGATTTCTGCAAACACATTCAGGCTCTGCACCACCACCCTTACCCACTCCACATAAATATTTTTCCAACAGAGGAAGTGGTCCTTTCTAATCCTAAGATATCTCCTAAATTATAATTCGAATTCTATGCTCTTCAAACTTCTTTGGAATTTTACATTGATCAAGTATCTCTACTCTCTCTTTGTGTAATGAACATTTCCATTACATCTGCATCCTTCCTATCAAAATTTTCAGATCTTCTATCTCATCTTCTGCTTAAAATATTAAATATGCATTTCTTCATCAGAACACACACTTTAATCCAGACAATTCTCTCCCTTCTTTTTCTTCCAACTAACTTCTCCCTAGATTTATCACCCACTCCTCATTTACACAAATCTAGATCTGCTTTAATCATATCACCAAAACTACCCATACTTGTTCAAGAATAACCTTTATTTTTCTATAACCAAAAGACATTTTTTAGGGTCCTTTCTTATTTATCCTTCACCTTTTATTTATTTATTTTTTACTACTTCTAATCTCTTTGCATGCTCAGTCTCTTTTACATCCAATGTTGGAATTCTTCTAGGGTTGACGCTAGAGCCTTTCTTCTATAGACTTTCCTTAGGCAATGTTATACACATTCTGGACTAAAAAAGGGATGCAAACATCCTTGTGTTTCCTGAGATTCTCAGGTAGGGAATACATATTTTTTAAATGAATAATTAAATAGAGCCCTCATTTCAAGTTATGCCTGTGTACCTTTAAACTCTTCACTTTTAGGTGCCCCTGGGTGGCTTCAGTCAGTTAAATATCTAGCTCTCAATCTCAGCCTAGGTCTTGACCTCAGGGTTTTGAGTTCAAGTCCCACATGGGGCTCTGCACTGAGTGTTACGCCTAATTAAAAAAAAAAACAAGACAGAAAAAAAAAAACTTCACTTTTTAAAATTGAAACTGATGTGTAGAACTTATTGGCAGACTGCTAACTTTTTTCCTTGAAAGAATAAAAAAAGGAAGTTAATTACCTACTTATATAAAAATTAAAAAAAATACCCCCCAAAAGAAACGTGAAAAATTTGTTTTCATTTTTTCCACTAAATATATGAACATCTCAGATAATATCGGGTGTAATTAAACTTTCATAGCTAAATGTTTTACTACAAGGGAATATTTTTTAAAAACTTTTTTAAACATTAATTCACTTTTGAAAGGCAGAGAGAGGCAGAACAGAAGTGGGGAAGGGGCAGAGAGAGAGGGAAACACAGAAACTGAAGCAGACTCCAGGCCCTGAGCTGTCAGCACAGAGCCTAATTCAGGGCTCGAGTCCAGGAACTGCAAGATCATGGCCTAAGCTGAAGCCAGATGCTTAACCTACTGAGCCACCCAGGCACCCTGGGAATTTGTAGTGGTCATACATAAGAAGTACAGTGTCCATTCATGGTTCAACCCTGCGCTAGGCACCAAATCCAGCTGCAGTTTCAATTTTCCAGCATAAGTAAAGGATTCAAAATAACTACTTCTATTACTTTTGAAAATAAGGATGGGGTGAGCGGAAGTCTGTTCAGAGAATAGCAGAGAAGTAAAATGAATCAGTGCATAACTCAGAGACATCTTTGCCCAATAAATAATAAGTGCTGAATTGAATCCCACTGGGTCTGTGTGTTCTTAATTGTAAATAGAGACTAATATGATTATCTGTAATTTAATTTTTTTTACATTAAGATCAGCTTGCTCTTTGGTAATATGGATATTTTGAAGTGTTCCTCAAATTATTTTAGGAACAAGTCAAATAATTTACATTAAAGTACCAGCATTGTATTTGTCTCATATTAGGAGCTCGTTAAAAATTTATCTTTCTTGGTTTTCCCTTCTCAGTGTACTTCTCTTCCCAAGATGTCACCCAGTATCAGTTGTACTAGTCCTATCTATCCTCTATCTATCTATCTCTCTATCTCTCTATCTACCTACCTACCTACCTATCATCTATCTTCTATCTATCCATCTATCTAATCTATCACCTGTCACCTATTTTTCTTTTCCTTCCTTTTTTCCTTCCTTCCTTCCTTCCTTCCTTCCTTCCTTCCTTCCTTCCTTCCTTTCTTCCTTCCTTCCTTTCTTCCTTCCTTCCTTCCTCCCTCCTGCCTCCCTCCCTCCCTTCCTTCTAATCAATCATCATCTACATACTTTTTATACAGTTGTTATATTTTATTATCCACTAAGATCTTAAATGACAACATAGTAAGTTTTTCATGACTTCATCAGAGAGTAGAAGATAAATCTAGATGAACATCCTTCCTGAACTATTGATTAAAATATACAAATTATGGTGTCAGAGGAAGTGAGTTTGTGTTTACCTTGATTATTATAATTTAAGGCAAGCAATATTCTCTTTTTAAGCCTTCATGTGAGAAATTTAAATAACATTTAATTTGTGAGATACTTGTGATGTTCACAATATCATTATGTATATATATATATTTATTTATATGAGTTGGTCTTATTACTAATGTGAAGCATTGGGTGGGCATAGATACTTGTGTGATTTTAATATAAGGCTTATAATTAATGTTTTTGGAAACTTTAAAAACGTATTCGTCCCTATAATATCTGAGTAAAGTTTTATTTCCCAAGATTTACTGATTTAATAAATGAAACTCTGGAAGTCCTAGAGAGATTTAGCCATAGTCTGCTTTTTTAAGTTCATAGAAATTCCCTCATTTATTTTTGACTTATCATAGCCTGGAATTTTACACCTCTCTACTTGCAAAATTAAATTAAATTGCTTAGCCTGCACTTACTGTCCTGTCCCAGGCTCTCTGCCTAGTGGGCTTGTAATGTTATTATTACTTAGTCAGACTTAAGCTTTCCACTAAAAACAACAACAACAAAAGTATTTAATTAGAGTTTAAATTAAGGATATAAATAGCTTATAAAATATGCATAGTATACTATTTTATATATTTCCCACAGTTTCAGTACTAAAAAGAAAACTTTAGGAATGTTTTACATTTAAGAGCAATAAGTTGACCCATTAAGCAAATGGTAAATATCTTACATTACTGTTTCCTTCTTTGAGCTAATTTTGGTATAATCCTTTTATTTAGGACAAAGTTTCTTTAACGTAACTTTATAAGGAAAGGATAGAAAATAGTTGTTTATTAAATTCTGTCAGCATTCTATACCCTACCTGAGTATTTTTTGATTATTTTAAAAGTTGGGATGGAAAGTAGCCCTGGTAGTATAACTATGTTATGTGCAATTTTAAATATTACCAGCCACAAATAAATAACATTTACTTCAAGAATAGTTCTTTTTTAAGCACTCAAAATAACATGTATCCTATCATGTGCCTATTTCCTATTGTTTTAAATTTTATGGGTGTAAAAGATTGTATATGTTTCATATATTCAAGCTAGCATTAGACCTCAGTCAATACATAGTGAAAATGCCAAGTATCTAAATTTCTGCTTCAGCATGTTAAAAACTTGAGTAATGATATCTTTTAAAAAAACACAAAAACCTCATAGTCAGTGTATATTCTTTTAGGCACCCTTCTATGCCTTTTTATATATTTCTCCAATAATACCCAATAGCCCTATGGGTTGGGCTATATCATTACCCTATATTGTAGTTCAGGGCATTAAGACATAGAAATTCACAAAGAGTTTCCCAAGGATACAAAGCTGGGAATAGAGTGCCACAATTCTGACCTAGATTGTGGGACTCCGGTGCTATTATAGCCATGACTCTTACTTGATTGGCCTGGTATAATATACACCAAGTACAATAAACTTATGACAGCTTGCTAAACACCAGAGATGTACCTTTATAAAGCCTATATTTTAGTACCAAATATGAAATAACATTGATAGCAGTTAAACACTGAACCTCAAAATTTGTTACAATAGAAGAAAATGTGTTTTCATTCCAAAGTTTATTTATTTATTTTGAAAGGAGTGGGGCAGAGATAGAGGGAGAGAGATAATCCCAAGCAGGCTGCGTGCCTCCACCATCACCACCACCTCTTTTCCCCCCTCCCCCTTCCCCTTCAACTCTCAGTTCATTCTCAGCATTCAATAGTCTCTCAAGTTTTGCATCCCTCTCTCCTCCCAACTCTCTCTTCCTCCTCCGCTCCCCCTGGTTCTCCATTAGGTCTCTCCTGTTTTCCTGCTAGACCTATGAGTGCAAACATATTTATAAGCTGCCTTATTGATGGATAGAAATTACTATTGTTGTGGTTGTTGCTGTTGTTTTTTGCACAAAGCCTTAAGGTGGTTGTCTGAGATTCTATATACAAATTTCTTGATATCTTTTCATTTTAGAAAAAAATAATCTTGGTCTATATTATTAATAATTTAGTTTCTTTTTAGATATGGCATAGTCAGGTGATTATCTTTCTGTGAGTTTTGGTAGTTTGTGGCTTTCAAGGAATTGGTTCATTCCATATGACTTATCAACTTTGTGGACATAGAGTTGTTTGCAATTCTTAATTATCTTGTTACTCCCATGTGATCAATAGTGAATGCCTCTCACTTCATCTTGTTTCATTTCCAATATGGGTGAATTGTGTCTTTTCTTTTTGAATGTTCATCAAGGGCACTCTTCATTTTCTGTGACAATATTTTTGATTACTTATATTTCCTCTTGATTCCTTCGTAGAAGTTCCATCTCTCTGCTTACATTACCTATCTGCTCTTGCATGTTGTCTAATTTTTTTAATTAGTGCCCTTAAGACAGAGATCAAAGATATTTTAAATTTCTTGCCTGAAAATGATAATTTCTGTGTCACAGCTGAGTCTAGTTCTGATTCCCGCTTTTTCTCTTCAGACCAGGTTTTAATTATTTTTTAAGTTTATGTATTTAGGTAACCTCTACACCCAATGTAGAGCTCAAACTCACAATCAAGAATCGCATGATCTTCTAACTTAGCCAGGCAGGCACCCCCAGACCAGGTTTTAGCATGGCTTTTGCTAAGCCTTGTGAGTTTTTGTTGAAACCTAAGCATGTTATATTGAGTAAAAGGAACTGAGGTAAATAGGCCATTAGTGTGAGGTTTTATTAATCTGCTAGGAGCTAGACTGTATATAATGTGTGCTCTGGCTACAGGATCAAGAAGCTTCAAATTACGTTAGTGGACTAGTTTTTGTGACCCCTTTTTACTTTGGTTATATCTTGTACATGTTTAAATTTTAAAGGATATCCTGATTTCTTTTTCATTTTGACAATTATGGTTTGTATTTGAGAAAATTCAAGGCAGATTAAAGAATATTAGGTTACAATTTGCAATTTGGTTAAAATTATTTGGTTAAAATATTTTTGGTTAAAAACTATTTGGTTAAAATTATTTTTAAAGTTTTTCACTAGTTAAATTAAGCATTTTTAGCTGTTTAACATAGCATAGAAGCCAGAATATTATGACTCAGAGATTTCGGCATTTTAGTGATATTCCTTAACTTATAAATTGTTCATAAAAGTTACCTCTCTACCTTAGGAAATTCTTTGAGTATTCTGAACTATTTGGCAATTTTATTGCCATTTATTGCCTTTCATGCCATATGACATGGAATCTTTTGAGTGCCCAACAGCTTTTTACATGGTATAATAATTTTTAAGACAGTCAGAGACCCATATTCACTTACTTGTGGCTCAAAAAGTAACATACATGAGATGACAATCTAATGAGAAGTCCAATACTCAAGGGTCCTGGTTCCTGCCTATTTTAGACAGAAAGGGAATTGATCACCTAGGTTTGGGTGCTACATACTCATGAAAGCTACAGAATCTGAACGGATTTGGTGAAATCTCCATTGCCCCCAGCCTGGCAGCAGTGAATTGAGGGAGCTAACAGATACATTACTGATGCCAGCGACTGAGCACAAACTCTGCTGCAGCTACTGCTTATTCTAAGTTAAATTTGGACACTTGCAACAGATGAAGCTACGTAATACCTGGACAGCTGGTACAAACCATCTTATATTGACTGTAAGGTAAATGTTGATTTTAGGAAGTTTAATACACATACCTTAGAATCAAGTACAAAGGTATATATCATTTGTTTTCCCACTCTATGAATAAAGAAACCGAAAACCTAGCAAATAAGTTATTTCTATATTATATGAGTTATGGAGCCAAGGAAATTGCATTTTACATATGAATACAAGTTTCAGGTTAGGAAAAAATGATGTATATTACCTGGTGGGTTAACTGTAAGTAGAAGTCATTTAAAAAATAGAGCTCTTTTTGTTATTTACTGGTAAAGAATGGATTTATGATTTATATACTGTGTATTAAGTAACCATTATCCCTGTCGAATTGGAAACTTAGATGCCTTTTATGGAGTACATGGATCTTAATATATGTATATTCTCAATATATAATTATGATTTTTAAGTAGCTAGTAAATAAATGTCTAAGTAAATGATTTGAACCTCTTCTAGGACTTCAAGATGGAAGGGAAAACTGCATTGTAAATTGAAGAGCTTGTTATGATCTTTATAGAAGTTATCTATTTTAGCAATTACCTGTCATCTGCTGGGAGAAAAGGATGGAAACAGAGCCAGAGAGAAGTAAAATTCAAGGGAAAAAATTTTATAGACCCCCAAAGACCTTGCATAATTGAAATTTTTCATCAGGAAAGAATGATCTGAAATTGATCTTTCAGGCTATAAAATTGTAGGCTTTTTCTGGAGCATTAAATGCCTGTGTACATGGTGAATCTCTTGGGAGATTAACTAAGATGGTTTTATTTCTGATATTTGCATACCTCTTTTTATAATTAGAAGCACTATTTGTGGATTTTTAATAAATCCTTTGTAATATGATGTGTTAAAATTATGGCATTGAGATAACATGGTTATTATAATTGTTTTGCTCTATAAACTAAGAATTTGCAATATGCATTGCTTTTAGAGACTTTAAAATATTGAGAAACAGGGGTGCTTGGGTGGCTCAATTGGTTAAGCTCCAGCTTCAACCCACGTCATGATCTCACTGTTCGTGGCTTCAAGTCCCACACTGAGTTCACACTGACAGCGTGGCACCTGCTTGGGATTCTCTCTCTGTCCCTCTCTCCCTGGCCCTTCCCCACTCATGCTTTCTCTTTCTCAAAATAAATAAACTTAAAAAAATAAATATCTGGAGAAACAATGAACCTCATATAGTGTCCCTTTAATAGAATTGTATCTTAGTAACTGAAATCTAGACTCTACTCATTGTTAAATCATAATATAAAGTCATCAAAGAAAATAGAAATAATGAACGATGGGAAAGAAGGAAGAGAAGTATGGATAGAAAAAAGGAGAGAAGAAAGAGGGAAGGAGGAAAGAAAAGGGGGTAATTTTCTCTTTCTTTTTGTTCCACTCAAGAACTTAAAGAATCAATATAAATATTGATTATGTAAAATACACTAACTAAATTTTTTTCATTCTTTAAATTTTTCAAAAATAGGTGTGGGGCGCCTGGGTGGCTCAGTCGGTTAAGCAGCCAGCTTCGGCAAAGGTCATGATCTTGCGGTTCCTGAGTTTAAGCCCCGTGTCTGGTTCTGTGCTGACAGCTCAGAGCCTGGAGCCTACTTCGGATTCTGTGTCTCCTTCTCTCTCTGCCCCTCCCCTGCTCATGCTCTGTCTCTCTGTCTCTCAAAATAAATAGACATTAAAATTTTTTTTAATAGGTGGAATCTTGTTATGACAGGGGCTATGTTATATGATGTAGTGTGGAATCACATGGCTGATAAAATAAGATCAATTTTGTGAATGGTTATGTAACAGGAATAGATTTGACACTTTATCACTTAGGTGCATGTGCTTTGCATCTTCCCTTTCTAATAAGCAGTAAGTTTCTAGCGTTATGGATGCTGTTTTCTACTCAGGGCTATTAGCTATTATGCATATTCTGGAGCTTTGCTAGGTAACACTTTAACTTGGGATACTACAAAAGGATCACAGCAAAGTCTTATTGCATGAAACATCACTGCTTCTTGTTCATGACATGTAGGTAACTTTAGAAGAGATCTTCAGCAAAAATCAACTAGAAGGTGAGGTCAGTCAAGAGAGAGATCTCCAGCTCTACCAACAGAAAGCACGTGCTTAAACAGTTACAGGTGTTTTACAGGCTTGCATAATTCGGACAATTTTTAGGAGCTGATTCTCTTTTTCCATTGGCAAGTGTAATCTCCTCATCTCAGTCTTCTCAGATCTGTTTCAAAGTCATGCCTCTCTCTTCTCCAACTATTTAGCCCAAGTGAATCTCCAGAAAGATGAATAATTTGATCTTCGTCTAATGCCGTCCAAATTGTTGTAATTTAAACTGTTCCATTTATTCCCTGAGAGGCTTCCGTTTTGGTTACTTTGAGACATTTCTTCTCTTAGCCCAACCAGCTCATTAGAAATCAAAAGGTTTTATTATTGGTTTTATTATTTCCTTTGGGGGCGCTGGAGTGGTTCAGTCGGTTGGGTGTCCGACTTTGGCTCAGGTCATGATCTCATAGTTTATGGGTTCGAGCCCCGCATCAGACTCTGTGCTGACAGCTCAGAGCCTGGAGCCTGTTTCGGATTCTGTGTCTCCCTCTCTCTCTGACCCTCCCTGACTCACACACTCTCTCTCTCAAAAATAAATAAAAACATTTAAAAAAGTTCTTTATTATTTCAATTGTGCTCTTACAGATCTTTTATAATAAGCCTAAGTTTCCCCTAAGAAATGTGGATACTTCTGACCAAACTAGTGGTTCCTGACCGGTCATATATTACAATCAAGTGGAACTTAAAATTGCTAACACCAAATATCAACCCCTGGATCATTTTTAATCATTCTGGCATGGACCTTAAAAATCAGTATCTTCTAAAAAGCTGTCTGGGGAGTTCAACATGCAACTATAGTTGAAAATGATAGTACAACAAGAAGAATCATACAAAAATAAGAGTTAAACAGGAAAATGCAAGGATTAATATCCCAATATGTTATCTAAGTATAATAATTTAACATTATAGAGAAAGTTACCAGTTTGGAAGTTTTTCAAATATCACATAATTGTATAATTTGTTTAATCTTTAGAATTATATAAAATGTTAATAAAAGACCAAGAAACTTAGGCAAAAAAAAGTTTCATGGAAGTAAATATGTTCCTCTTAAAATTAGCTATGGGATCTAGCTAAGAGTTTCAATCATGCCATTTTTGTTTCATAATATTAATGAAAAAATGATACCACTGATTTTGAATGATTAATAATTTCTATAAAACAATTTAAAAATGAATTTATTTTCTGGAAGACTTAAATTTGGAAATTTCAAAAATGTTTGTAGATATACCTGCAAAACTATTTTTAAAACAAAAATATATTCTATTCTTTTTATTTATTTTCATAAACTTTTTTGCCTGCTTAATAGGATTTTATTTTATTTATTTATTTTTATCTTTTAAATAGTTTATTGTCAAATTGGTTTCCATATAACACCCAGTGCTCTTCCCCACAAGTGCCCTCCTCCATTACCACCACCTCTTTCCCCCCTTCAACCCTTGGTTTGTTTTCAGTATTCAGTAGTCTCTCAGGTTTTGCATCCTTCTTTCTCCCCAACTCTCTTTCCCTCTTCCCCTCCCCCTGGTCCTCCATTAGGTTTCTCCTGTTCTCCTGTTAGACCTATGAGTGCAAACATATGGTATCTGTCCTTCTCCACCTGACTTATTTTGCTTAGCATGACACCCTCGAGGTCCATCCACCTTGCTACATATGGTCATATTTGCTACAAATGGCCGTACATTTGTGGGCCCAGCTCTGGATTCTCTATTCTATTCCATTTGTCTATGTGTCTGTTTTTGTGCCAATACCATACTGTCTTCATGATGACAGCTTTGTAGTAGAGGCTAAAGTCTGAGATTGTGATCCCTCTTGTTTTGACTTTCTTTTTCAATATTACTTTGGCTATTCGGGGTCTTTTGTGGTTCCATACGAATTTGAAGATAGCTTGTTCTAGCTTTGAGAATGCTGGTGCAATTTTGATGGGGATTGCATTGAATGTGTAAATTGCTTTGGGTAGTAATGACACTTTCACAATGTTTATTCTTCTGATTCATGAGCATGGAATGTTTTTCCATTTCTTGGTGTCTTCAATTTCCTTCATAAGTTTTCTATTGTTTTCATCATATAGATCTTTTACATCCTTGGTTAAGTTTACTCCTAGGTATTTTATGGTTAGACCAATAACCAGTGAAAAATCAAATCAGTTATCAAAAGTCTCCCAACGAATAAAAGCCCAGGGCCAGATGGCTTCCCAGGAGAATTCTACCAGACATTTAAAGCAGAGCTCATACCCATTCTTCTCAAACTATTCCAAAAAATAGAAATAGAAGGAAAACTTCCAAACTCATTCTACAAAGCCAGCATTACCTTGATACCCAAACCAGGCAGAGACCCAGCCAAAAAGGAGAAATACAGACTAATATCCTTAATGAATACAGATGCAAAAATACTCAACAAGATACTGGCAAATCGAATTCAACAGCACATAAAAAGAATTATCCACCATGATCAAGTGGGATTCATTCCTGGGTTACAGGGTTGGTTCAATATTTGCAAATCCATCAATGTGATACATCATGTTAACAAAAGAAAAGATAAAAACCATGTGATCCGGTCGATAGATGCAGAAAAAGCATTTGACAAAATACAGTACCTGTTCTTAATAAATACCCTTGAGAATGTGGAATAGAAGGAACTTACCTAAACATTATAAAAGCAGTTTATGAAAAGCCCACAGCTAATACCATCCTCAATGGGGAAAAACTGAGAGCGTTCCCCCTGAGATCAGGAACACGACAGGGGTGCCCACTCTCACCACTGTTGTTTAACATAGTGCTGGAAGTTCTGGCATCAGCAATCAGACAACAAAAAGAAATAAGAGGCATCAGAATTGGCAAGGAAGAAGTCACACTTTCCCTTTTTGCAGATGACATGATACTCTACATGGAAAACCCAATCGACTCCACCAGAAGCCTTCTAGAACTGATCAATGAATTCAGTAAAGTCGCAGGGTACAAAATCAATGTACAGAAATCAGTTGCATTCCTATACACCAAAAATGAAGCAGCTGAAAGAGAAATCAAGAAACTGATCCTGTTCACAATTGTATTTTCATGAACTTTCAATTCTTTTGGGAGTCTTCCTCGGTTACATAATTTCCCTAAATGTCAATAAAATAAATTTGTGCTATTTGAGAACTTATATTCTACTGGGGAGAGATATCTGATATAAACAAAAATGATACCTAAATTTTTAAGCTTCTCTATTTTTATCCAAATAATAATAGAATTGGAATCAAGTTGGTCATATTTTTATCAGGTTTGGAGAATGATATTTGGGATGATCTGATTTAGAAAGAGACTACACGGGGACAGTAAGAGCATCCCAGTGATATAGAAGGAATGTTTAAAAACAAATAACAGATTTCTTTTGTCACTGTTAGCCAAGAGACATAAACATGGAGCTAAGACTCCTCTAAAGTACTTTGAATAGATGAATGGCAATCCCTGAAGAACTGGTTAGACCCCTCTGGCTATGATATATGGCATTTAATAGAACACCTGGATTCAATAATAAAGAAGGTATTAAAATAATCCAAGAAGAGATGTGGCCTGAACTATAGCCTCTTTTATACCCAACCTTCAATACTTTTAGGAAAAGGAACTTATTGAATACTATTCTTCTCTGATGGAAAAATAAAAATCTTCCCCCAGAGTATTCTTGTTGAGGACATCACCATAAGCAAATGACAGTAAGACTGAGATGAGTGGTACAACCTCTAAATAAAGTTTTTGGACTGTAACGCACTATTGCACACATTCTAGAATTTTTAATGTACCATACCCACTATTTTGCAGTCAAAATTGTTAGTAAAATGAGATATGGAGTTTCTGTATATGTGTGATGTACGAGAATAGGATTTGTAGTCCTGAATTCTATTACTCAATGTAAATTGAGCCAGGGTTTGTGTCTGACAAATAGGTGAAATTTAGGTAAACCATGTCTGTCTGATGTTTCTTTTCGTTATAGTAACCAAAGCAGATAAAATACCAGGTTGTAGAATTTAGTAGATAGATGGACAAAATAAATTTGAATGAAATACTGTGAATAAATGATAAAAATAGGATAATATAATTATAGTGATACATTTTATTTCCCTCTGCTTTTGATTTGCATTTTTGAAATAAACTCCAGATTTGTATGATGAAGAGAATAGGCTTTTAAACTTTTGACACTAGCGTCTTGAAGCCATCTTGACTTCTCTGAATGGAGTAAAGGTATATCTATCATCAAAACAATGTAGTTATGTTAGTGAGCATCATGGGATATGCTACTTAGAAGAAATGGCCAAGTAAACAGTTTATTCTGGTTCTGTGCCAAAGAGGTATTAAGAAACTCCATGGACTTCAACAGATCAGATAGCTTTTCCGTGTCTTCAGGGCCTTACAGACTTCCAAAATACTGGGTACAATATGTTGAGTCTGTGTACAATGAAAAAACTGTTTTAACACATGGTAACACTAAAAAGATAACCACAAACATTGACAGTGAAATTAGTATAGGAGAGCAGCTCACGTGTTAGAACAGTACCCTAGATATGTAAAATTTGTAAGTTTATGCTTTCAGTATGGTGACTAACAAGGATCTGTGACTGAAATTCCATTCCATTATGGAGCCAAATGTTCTATTATTTCCACAGGGAGAAATTCAGTCCCAGATGCTTTTCTTACCCTTTCTTGTCAGTAGAAGCTCCATATTTGTACCCAAGCATAAAAAACCCTATTTTATCTTAGAGCCCAAGAGATTTTTTTTAATCTTCTAGTATTCTCCAAAGCCTTGTTACAAAGTTCAAGCAATTTTACATTATAAAATGCTAACAAAACTTTTAGCCATCATCATCTATAACTATTTTTCTTTTTGTTTCTATATTTACTTTAGTGGAGGACAATCTTCCCTTAAACACCAATGGCTAATGTTTTGTAATGCATTTAAAGAAATGCTGTTAATATGATGTTAGAACAATGGTTGTGGCTCAAAATTTATTCTGAAGGTAGTTATGTTTCATTTTTTAACTTTTCTATTATTTCAAGAAGATAGATCCATGTTTCTCTAAAAATTTTCTATGCAATGCTAAAGAAAGGAAAGAGACTATTACTCTTTAATTGCTTGTGAGTGCTTGTGGCTTTCTAGTAGTATGCTAAATATTACACATTTATGTCATTTAATCATTGTAACATCTCTCTGCAGTAATTGTCACTAAAGACTAAGAGTCTTAAATATGCTTTTAAATTAGGAAAAGTTTATTTTGAGTCCTTGCTTTTTTTTATTTTATTACAATATTTAAAATTTTTTTTCTCTTTGTTCATTTGTGGTCTTCTTATTTGATCCAACTCTAGTTTTGAACACAGGTGACTATGGAGCTTAGAGTCTCTGAAGGAAATCAATAGATTGTAGAAGCTAGTATCCTATATGTTCAAGGTGTCCTACCTTAATTGTGTTATACTATTATTTTTTATATATCTCTAGCTAATATTTTATAACTTTCCACAGAGGATATTTTAAGCCTTTACCTACCTCCACTCACATATCTACCTGTTCCCTCTATCTTTTAATAGATGTATTCATCTTTTAGTTCTAAGAGCAATATAATTTTTACTAGAAAATATCTAACCACCAAACCTCAATATTTAAATATATCTGCAAATATGACTTTCCATCGATTTCCTATCATACATGTAAATGCCATTCCTGCTTGTCTAGCTTATCACTCTGACTTAACTCTAGAGCTCATTTTTTTTATGTGCTCAGAAATGTAATTTTCTGAAGTACCTTTATAGTTTTTATATCTTAAAATTTACCACCATTTTGGTTGCCTTTCATCAGCATGATAGAGATGAATAAACTTAAAACAAACAACCACAACAATTGTGTACTCGATCTTATTTAATTTTTCAGTTGCCGCATCTCTCTCTTCCTTTTAAAAGAACCTTCTGATCAGATTCCTTTTTCTTTTGCACTTCACCTCCTTTTTGATCCTAAAACTATCTATTCTGATCTCATTAAAGTAACTTAAGCCTTGGACATCTCTCCAACAGGCTCAGTTCTGTCCTTATGCCTCTGAAACATTTGACATCTTTGGCCAGATCTCTTCAATATTCACCTCTACTTCATGACACCACATTTTCTTGCTTGTTTTTCTAAATGTTTGCCAGCTACATAATAGTCTGAAGAAGACTGTAAATGTTGGTATAGGTCAGGATTATTTTCTAGTTTTATTGAAATATTATTGACATATAACCTTGTGTAAGTTTAACATATATAATGTGTTAGTATATATATAAGTGTGTAAGATATATAATGTGTTCATACACTTATATATTGAAAAATGATTACCACCATTGCATTAGCTACTACCTCCATTGTGTCACATAATTATCGTTTCATTTTTTGTGATGGAATTATTTAAGACCTAGTCTCTTAGCAGCTTTCAAGTATATGAAATACTGTATTGTTAACTATAATTATTATCATGCCATTCCTTAGATCCGCAAAATTTATTCATTTTATAATTGAAATTTTGAATGGTTGGACCACCATCCCCCATCTCCACCTCAGTTCGTGTTAACCCTCATTTTACTCTGTTTCTATGAGTTTGGCTATTTTAGATTCTGTATATAAGTGATATCATACAGTATTTGTCTTTCTCAGTCTGATTTCTCTCACATACCAGATTGCCCTTAAGGTCCATCCGTGTTGTCAAAAATGGCAGGATTTGCTTTTTCTTTTAATTTTTTTATGTTTATTTATTTTTGAGAGAGAGGCAGACAGACAGAGAGAGAGAAAGAGGGAGAGAGAGAGACAGAGTGCAAGCAGAGGAGGGGTAGAGAGGGAAACACAGAATCCAAGGCAGGCTCTAGGCTCTGAGCTATGAGCACAGGGCCCCACACAGGGCTCGAACTCATAAACCATAAGATCATGACCTGAGCTGAAGTCGGGGACTTAATAAAGTGAGCAACTCAGGTGCCCCAGGATTTTTAAATGCCTTTGTAATATAAATCAAACTATATGTGTGTGTGTGTATTCATTTAAACTTTAATTTAAATAATTGTTAAAATAGTTAAAATACATTTTATTTAATATCTATTATTTAAATGTTGATTATGTATATATTTATATAATATTAAATATATACTATATAAATAAGTATATTTATATAAAAATTAAAAACATTTGACATACACGAGCATACACACACACACATATATATGTGTGTGTATATATATATATATATATAAACATCTTTATCCATTCATTATTGATAGACATTTAAGTTGTTTCCACATATGGTCAAGCTTCCTTCTTAGGTCTTCATCTTATTCAGCATACTGTCCCTGGATGATGTTACCTACTCTTGTTACGTCAACCACTGTCTATATATCCTGATTCTAGAAATGTCTTTTTATTTTATTTATTTATTTATTTACTTACTTGTTTATTTTTAGATGTTTATTTATTTTGAGAGAGAGAAAGCATGCACAAAAGCAGAGGAGGGGCAGAGAGAGAGCGAGAGACAATCTCAAGCAGGCCCAGAGCTGTCAACATGGAGCCAGATGTGGAGCTCAATCCCACAAACCATGAGATGATGACTGGAGCTGAAATCAAGATTCTAACGTTTAACCAACTGAGCCACCCGGGTACCCTGGAAATGCCTTTTTAAAAAAGATCTATTTCTGTGAGTCTTCAGATTTGTATCTAATCTTCTTCAGGACTTCTCCACTAGAATGTCTTACAAGCAGTTAAAAATATTTCTAAGATTTAACTCATTCATTATCTTCCCCCATACAATTAACCTCAAGCAGCAAAAAACTGGACTTTCCTTTTACTACTCCTTCTACATCAAATACCAGATACTACTGACTCTGCTGCCTAAATACACCTAGAGATGTAATTTATATATAATATTTTTTACATTTCCAGCATACAAGATGGTTTGA
Organism: Suricata suricatta; assembly: GCF_006229205.1. Taxonomy (NCBI): domain Eukaryota; kingdom Metazoa; phylum Chordata; class Mammalia; order Carnivora; family Herpestidae; genus Suricata; species Suricata suricatta. Next base: position 166,065,061 of record NC_043700.1, read on the forward strand.
TACATACCATTGACCTTAAGACAAAATTTAAAATAGCCTGGCTAGCATTTCACAGGCCTTTCCTGAAAGCTGTCTTGCTTCCTCTCTTATTCCTCTTCCCGACAGTATTTGCCTTAGCTATACTGACCTAATTATCTGAATATGTGTTATTCTCTTTTTTATTTGCTTTAGTTAAGACTCTCTCCTTTGTCCAGCACAATTTCTGTGCAAACACTTTCTACACATGTACCTACACAAAGCACACACATACATGCACACACACTCTATTTACTTATCTGCCTGTTTCCTACCTGCCATAAATTTATGTCTTAGTTTAGCTGCTCCTTACAATAGATACATTCTCAGATCAACTCCCAACCTGCTGGATCTCCAAATCCATGTTGGTTGTTTCTTCTGTGTATTCTTCTTAGCAACCTGCCTTCCCCACCATTTTGACATTTTATTATAACTGAAGTTTTAGTTGTCTACATTATCTGTGTGAGTGGGACAAAGGTTATGTTTATGATAGGTGTTCACTTTTTTCCTATTTTTTTTTATCAAAGGAGTGCTTGTTATATAGGAGGTTCTCACTAGTCTTAGATGCCCACTTCTAGTTAGACTCTAGTCAGAATCATCAAAGTCACTAGTACCTGTTCTGCCTTAGGTGTGCAGCAATAC
>NC_043700.1:166065817-166067178 GCF_006229205.1 Suricata suricatta
GCTCTGTAAACTCCCTCCGCACCATTTTTCGAACTGAGAAGGATATTACGTTCATCTGCGAGAGCAGAAGGAGAAAATACGAACTCCAGAAGGAATAGAACCTCAAGGATACCTGAGTGAGTGGGGGCGAACAGGGGAGATCCGAGGACGGGCCAGCCGGGGACGGGCAGGGGAGGTAAGATCCCCAGCCCAACGTGGCGCAAGCGCGCAGCGCCTGGGAGACAAAGGGAAGAGACAGAGTCAGAACACGCTCATAGAACTGTCTCTGGGGAAGAGGTATAGAACGCTGGGCTGCCCTTGGAGACAGAAACCCACTCCATAGATAACTGCTGGGCAGCTGGAATCCCGAACCGGGGTGGTGCAAGAGGAGGAATAGCCCCTAGCCCTAAGCCATCTCGGCGGGGAATCAGAGGCGCCTGTGGCTGTGAGAAGCGGCTGCGCTGGGGAGGCGTGCTCCCCGGCAGGAAGCGGCCCGAGTGGCGACTGCGCCATGCGCGAGCAATTCGAACTTGGTTTTGGAAACGGGACCACGGACCGCATTTCCACGGCACACCTCGCCCCCTGCACGGACTGCGTGAATCCCGGGTCCCCACAGGGAAAAAATAAGGTGCACACTGACGGGACCCTCAATAAAGAGTCAGTGGCGGGTGGAGGCCCAGGCGCGTGCTTAGACTGTAGGAGCTCCCAGCACATTTCCAGCAGCGCACAGCATCTTGAGCAAAGCTATCGGAAACTAAGAGAGACTCGGTTTTTTGCTTTTTGTTTTTTTCCTTTCCCCCATTGCAATCACGATCCTGACTGGGGGTGGGGACTCCGCAATTGAGTCTGTGAAGGTGCGCACTTCACCTTCTGCTGCTCATTACCCCTCAGGCAGGGGCGGAGCCTCTGAGAGCAGACTCCAAGACCTACCATATCAAACCAAGCCTATCCACCAGGGGGAGCTGCTGTGTGCTTTTTATTTATTTTTTTTTATTATTTCTTCGTTTTTTCTTTTTCTTTTTGTTTTTGTTTTGCTTTGTTTTGGTTGTTTGTTTTTTTAATATATAACAAAAATTTTTCTTTCTTCACTAGTTTCGTACTTATTTCTTTGTCATTATTACCTTTTTTTTTCTTTTCCTTTTTCTTTACTTAATTCCTTTACATTTTACTCCTTATATTCCTTTCTCCTTTCTCCCATACTTTTTCACCTTCTCACAACCCAGATATATTCTCCTGTATCTCATCCTTACTTCTCCCCTAAACTGGTCATACACTTTTAAACAGTCTACTGTCCTTTGTTGTCTCTGACCCCCTTTTATATATATACTTTTTGTCTTTTCTTCTTTCTCTTTTCTTTTTATTTTCTCTTCTTCTCTTCCTTT
>NC_043700.1:166067278-166073522 GCF_006229205.1 Suricata suricatta
TTGCAATAATTGAGGAAGATAATATTTATTAAGCAAATAGCTCATAATTTATGCTTGGTAAAATTTTTATGAAATTTTCATGTTAAATCCAATTTTTTCCAATTCACCCACAATTCTTTTCCAAGGACTGTTTTTTGAGCCCTTATTCAGGACAATGTCAAAAATATTAGAAAATTTGCTGCAAGAAAGACCTCTAGCCATGATAACAACATATTGCCTTTGTATTATTTACAATGTGCTCGTTTTCTTTATATTCTTTATCCTTGGGAAACCTACAGACACATTAAAATCATCAAACTCTTCTTTAAGAATTATAAAGTTTTTCATTGTCTTCTTCAATGCTATAAAATACAAGTAACTGTAATATATGTGCACAGCTTTTTAACTCCTTATCTATACCATATACAGAAAATGAGTAGGGCTCAAAAATAGCTTATGGGTATGGTCATTTTTCAAAATTCTTTCCCAAAGTCATGTTATTGTATAGTAATTGATTAAACTGAAATTCTTTCATTTCTTATTTGATAATGACCTTGCTCGTCTTTCCTCTCCAGCATCCAGTCTATTTGAAGAAAGCTTGCCTTTTCTAGTGCTTTTACAGTTAAAGCTGATGGATTAGGTACAGATTGTCCAAGTCATTTTATCTTTACTTACAAAGGAAACCTACTGGGTGATGGAACGATGCTTGATAACACTAACAGCGCACTTCATTTGTAGTTATTAAATACTCAGCGGGCTCCTCACCACATTGACATTTGTTCCCCAGTCAAGGCTCCTGTTTGACATGGTCCCACTGTGTAAGGTGCCATTTACTGAAAATGAGAATTCAGCTTGGATAATTAATAAATGTCATGATGCTCTCAAACAAATGCATCACTTGATATATGAAAAATAAAATGCACAATCCAAGGACAAACAGCATGAGTTCTCTTTCTTGGCATTTAAAAGTTTGTAAAGGCTTAACTGGACATCTGACCCTGTCTTTTTCTTAATATAAAATCTCAAAAAGATGGTAAGATAGTATGAGTCTGGATTAACATACCAAAAGACATCATAGGTCACTAGAATGATAATTTAAAACCAATAAGACAGCTCTACTTCTGACTTGTTGTGTGACTTTGGACCTGTTACCTAACTTCCATAAGCTTTTTTTCTTACATCTGTGGAATAGGTATAAAAATGCATCTGAGGGGTACCTGGGTGGCTCAGTTGGTTAAGTGTCCGACTTCAGCTCAGGTCATTATCTCATAGTTTGTGAGTTTGAGCTCCACCTTTGGCTCTATGCTGACAGCTCAGAGCCTGGAACCTGCTTCAGATTCTGTGTCTCCATCTCTGTCTGCCCCTTTCCTGCTTGCACTCTGTCTTTCTCTCTCAAAATAAATAAACATTAAAAAAAAGAAAAAAAAAGAAAAACGCATCTGATCTTCCCCAAAGTGTAGCTAGCAAACCAATGGTGACCATGGGCTTATTTTAAGAGGGAAATTGATGAAATTTCTAAAATTTCCAGAATTGCTTTTATTTTCAGGAGAACTAGAAAAAAGGAATAAAACTAACTATGTCTTTCTCATCTTTTCAGGGATAACATTTCTCAAGAGGAGGCTGAAATACATAGGAATATTGGGTCTTATTGAATTTAAAAATATATATAAATAAATAATACACAGAAGGCCTACACATATAAAAAGACTACATTTATACATGATAATTTATTTGAAACATTTGGAAAACTCTCTGGCATGACAAAAGTTTTAGTGCTACTGTTTTTCTTATTATTGGTGGTAGTGGTGGTGGTAGAAGTACTAATAATAGTAGTATTAAAAATAGTAATAGGGTATTGACTGAATGTCTGCTTCCGTTATCAGTTTTGTTTATTTTGCTTTAAATTCTTTCTTTCCACTTCTTTCTTGCAAGAAATTAAAAATATCTTATAGTATAACAACAAAAATATTAAAAGGTTGATGACTGTCATAGTCAACTCCAAGTTATTGACCCCACACACCTATCAAGTTATCCTGTCTAGGAATTTCAAGTGGAGAGTTAATTCATGAGCAAATGCACTCAACAGAAGGACTAAAATACTAAATAATATGATTCATGTGTATATACATTTTTAGTCCAATAATTTTTTTGTCATCTATCATTTCATTTGATGTTTATAATGGTAGTAGAGGCAGTCGAGTAATAATATATCCACTTAACAAATGAGCAAAAGGAGACTTGGTGAAATTAAATGCATAACCAGAATTCAACCAAGTTGTATTGGAAAAATAATTCCCCCTCATTGTAAGAGAAAAACAATATTAAAATTTTTAGTAGAATAGCAAGAAAATGTTGAAAAGCAACATAGAAAGACACTGTATTCTGAAAGCAATTTTTTCCTTTGAGTTTAATTTCTTTGCCAATAAATAAAATTTTATCTTAAAAATATATGTGCTTTTATAGTGTAGAGAAATTTGTAATGTGAATTCAGTTAACCTGTTAAAAATATTTGGTTTTTTTTCAGAGGCAATGAAATGAAGGAATTAGAATACTGAATCTCATATTTTACAAGATTACCAGAGAAAAGCAAACTCATACTTCAAATTAAAATGGCATTGGAAAATATTAAAATTTATTCAATTTTTATTTAATTAATTAAAACACATAAAATTATTTACATCTTGAGGAAATGGCTATTTTTGCTGCTTTCCTCCCCTGCTACATAATCAGCAAGCAGCTTTTATATACACTAACAAATACCTACAATTATTATACTTCACTTTTCCCTAAAGAAGATGTAGGAGTAGTTTGGTTGATTTACTTGAGACCAAAAGATTAATTTGAATATGTAAACACTCATTTTCTAGGAATACATAATTTCTCCCATTGTGCGGCAGTATTGATCCCGGGGATTGCCTTTGTTTAATCTAATTAGCTCCTGTACCACCATTACATCTATTCTTTGAGACACCTTCAAGGGAGGTCCCTTCCTATTTTTGCAAATTATCTGCTTCCTATATATTTGCTTTATATATATATGTATATATACATATATATACATATATATGTGTATAGACATACAAAGTATATTTTAATGCACATACGTCAAAAACAGACTATACATAAACTAAAGAGTTGTACTACTTTATTTACCTTGCAAACATGTTCATCTTTTTTGATAATATCTTTAGGTGACTTTTTTCAGCACACACAGCCAAGAATATCTTCCTTTTGAGGACAGAATCTTGAAACTGCATTCGCCATCTCTATTTTCAGACTAATTGTCATTAAGTATTCAAAGAAACTTAAGCAGATGTCATTAATCCACCTTCTTTTAAGCAAGAGTGGAACTAAATTATTGAATACAAAATTTTAGCTTAAAAAGGACTCACTTATAATAAAAACTACATTGATTTTGTGCCACAATGAGCTAGATACTATTCGAAGAATTTCACATTTAATAATTCAAGAAAACAAACAGAAAAAATAGGAACTCATGATTTATATTTAATAGACATGGAAACTAGTACAACGTGGTTAAAATTTATCTAATATTGCATAAATGTTGAGTGACAAATTGTGGGCAAATGAATTATCACCCAAAGATGTTTACATCCTAATCCCTGGAATCTGTAAGTAGATGTTATATAGATGACAAGGAGGAGTTAAACTTGCATATGGATTGAAGGGGTTCGTCTTTTAGCTTCAAGAGATGGAGATTATGGGGCACCTGGGCGGCACAGTCAATTAAATGTCTGATTCTTGGCTTCAGCTCAGGTCATGATCTCACAACTCATGAGTTCAAGACCCACATGGAGCTCTGCATTAACATAGTGGAGGCTTCTTGGGTTGCTCTGTCTCCCTCTCCCTCTCCGCCCCTTCCCACACACACTCTCTCTCTGTCTCTGTAAGTCAATAAACATTAATATAAAAAGAGAGAGATTATTGTGGATTATTAAGGTAGGCCCAATATAATCACAAAGATCTTTTTTAAAAGAAGCAGGAAGAGGAAGAAAAGTCACTGTCAGAGTGGTGCCTTGTGAGAAAGACTTAGCCAGCCATTGATGGCCTAGGAGATGACAGGTGGCCATGAGCCAAGGAATGCAGTCAGCCTCTTAAAGCTGGAAAAGACACTGAAATGGACTTTCTCTATAACCTCCATAAGGAATAAAGTCTTGTTAACACCTTGACTTTGACCCAGTAATACTCATGTCAGACATCTGACCTCCAGACTATATGATGATAAATTTGTGTTGTTTTATGCCACTAAGAATATGGTGGTTTTTAACAGCAGCAATAGAAAACTAATGCTCTAAATAGACTTCATTTATTTATTCTTTTGTTCATAAAACCTTTGTTAAATTCCTATAGTGTGTTAAAACTTTGTTAAATTCCTATAATTGTTCTAGTTACTTGGGATACATCACTGAACAAAACAAGTAAAAATTTTATTCTCACGGAGTTTACATTTTGTTGGATGTAAGGGAGTGGAAACTGAAGTCAGGTATCCAAATTCCAAATAACTTGTGTTATGTGATCTAATCTCCAATAAATGTTGGAATGAATGTTACCCTGATCTAAAACTTAAAAGTTGTATTTAGGACTAAAAATATTTTAGGAAGTAGAAATGTGTTTATATCTTTTTAAAATAGATTTAGAATCCTCTATCATTACATATTTAGCCTCTATATTAAACCCTGGTTTAATTCAAAAACTTTTGTTTTGTTTCTGCTGAAGCAGGTACCAGGGGGATAAAGAAAGTAATTCTTAAAAATTCACTCTGGAATTGATTTTAATAAACATTCTGAATAAATGTAACTTATTTGAATGTACTGTGGCAGGTAATGTAAATTTTTATGGAGATATAAAATCGTGGATTTTGAAAATATGCAACCAGTACATCTGTATTATAACAAAAGAAGAATGCTGAGTTCATTTCTTAAATAGCATCCAAACCTAAAACCTATTTTGATGATACCTTTGATGAGATTATTATATTTTAAGTGATGGAATTTCATCCTGAGGCACTTAGTTTATGAGTCGTACTTCTGACACTGCAAACCTCATAAGTCATGGGAATTCAATTTTAACTATACCTAATTATCTATGGATTACCATTTTATTTTCATATAATGCCATGAAAATTGTTGTGTGTTTCAAAAACGTACACCTCTCAATAAATGAAAATGTATTTTATGGAAAGAAAAGTCCTGATGAAAGATATATTCATGCAAAACTTCAAAATATCACAAGTCATAAAGAATTACAAGTGTTTGAGGCTTTTCTCTGAGCTCACACGAATGTAGTCATTTGAAAACAATCAGTTTATTATATTGAATCTTCAATAGTCAATTCAAGGTTTTAAGCTGTAACAGAAAAATGAAAATGGTGGAGAGAAGAGGGGGAAGCAATAAAAACATACCAGGATTCTCCTTTGAGTACTTCATCTTACAGAGGCCAGTTGTTTAAAACTGAGGGAAAAAGTATACTTATATAATATTACTAATCAAAATTTAATACATAAAGAGAAAAACATGGTTTGTGAGTGACTCTCTAAATAGGCATCTGACTCTTTAAATAGATGATGTATAAATGTTTATAGTGATTTTCTTTTTAATTCCATGGGGTGTGGGGTTTTTTTTAGTATATATATTTAATGGGCTCCAACTGAGTTTGTGAATGCAATCAAACATGCTACAATTCACAGAACAGGCTCCTACAACAAAGAAACTATCCAGCCCCAAATGTCAATGGTGCCAAAGTTGAGAAACTGGGGCTATAGAATAATGCAGACTGAAAGTCAGAGTTAGGACAAAGAATGGTTAATTAAGTTTGATATAAACTGTCCAAGAATATCACCAAGTAATTTTTTAAACCTAAAATGTGTGTGGTTTGGACTGGGGCACTGCAGACTTAGATTAAATTAAAAAGATCATGGGCATTGGATTAAGACAACTGGATTCAATAGTTACTTCTGCATCATTTATTTTCCTTCTTTGTAAAATTGATAAACCAAAATATCACAGAATTTTTTCTAAGATTCTAATGGAGCTAGAGTTTACAGTATGTGGAATATGTGGAAGAAAGTCAATAAATTTTAATTGAAATACATTTTGAGTTCTTCCCAGAGTAGAGCCTAAGGTCAGCACTGGTTGCAGAATTGTAGGTGATATACTGGTAGCTTTGGGAGGTGACCCTGAAGGCAGGAAGGGCACAGTTTTAAGAGTGAATCAAAAGGTGGAGCCAAGATTGCGGAGAGGAAGGG
>NC_043700.1:166073622-166076284 GCF_006229205.1 Suricata suricatta
GGAAGGTCAGAGAGAGAGGGAGACACAGAATCTGAAGACAGGCTCCATATAAGCTAGCTGTCAGCACAGCCCAATGCGGGGCTGGATCCCCAAATCCACAAACTGTGAGATCATGACTTGAGCCGAAGTCCGACACTTAACTGACTGAGCCACCCAGGCTCCTTCAATGTTTTTTAAAGAATGATGCCAGATTTCATTCTTTTGTTAAAGTTAGCATTTTCTGAGTGTTTTTGCTCATAAGAGTACTACTGTATTATGTCAATAAGTATCAAGTAGAGGGCTATAAAACATGTCATGTCTTTTTAAAATTGTTGAATGTACAGAGATATGAATATTAAAATGAGTATAATTTATTCAAATTATGCATACCTTACATATACGGATATACTTTAAAAAATATTGAAAAGAAACAAGAAAATTAAATATAAAAGCTGTAGTGAAGATGTTTTGTTTGATGTTGGTAACTTTAATTAAAGAGACATAGAACTCCATTTTTAATGTCAAAATATGTATCACATACCTACTGTGATATGTTTCATATGCATCTTTGTGCAAGCAAAAATGCAAGCATTTTTGAATTACATTCAATTTTGTATGGATTAAAAGAATGGTCAAACAGGAGAGATATGACTTTTTTTTTAAGTGTGAAGTGCTTTGATGCTGATGTCTTAATTATTCCCAATAAAGGGGTTATTGTTTTCAATCAAGAAAGTAAATTAAACTTGGTTGATTTTTTTTCCAATAAAGAATATCTATTTTCTATTAGTAAAGTTGTATTAAACTATATGCAATCTTAAAAAGTCCAGTCTATAGAAATAGAGTCAGAACAGAGCGTAGTTTGCCGGTTGCCAGAGGCTAGGGGTTGGGGGAAATGGGAAGATGTTGGTCAAAGGGTACTAGCTTCCATCTACAAGCTGAATCAGTTCTGGGTATCTAATGTTTAGCATGGTGATTGCAGTCAACAATAGTATAGTACAGGGGTGCCTGGGTGGCTTGGTTGTTTAAGTGTCGGATTCTTGGTTTTGGTTCCGGTTGTGCTCTCGTGGTTTGTGAGATTGGGCCCCGCATCAGGCTCTGAGCTAAGTGCAAAATAAGTCAGTGAAAGAAAGACTACAATCCTATGATATCACTCATTTGTGAAATTTAAGAAACAAAATAGATGAACATAGAGGAAGAGAAGGAAAAATAAAATAATATAAAAACAAGAGAAGGAGGCAAGCCATAAGAGACTCTGAAATACAGAGGACAAACAGGGTTGCTGAAGAGGAGGGGGGGATGGGGTAATTGGGTGATGAGCACTAAGGAGGGCGTTGGTTGGGATGAGTGGTAGGTGTTATATATAAATGATGAGTCACTAAGGTCTAATCCTGAAATCGCATTGCCCTGTGTGTTAACTAACTTGAACTTAAATAAATAAATTAAAAAAATAAAATAAAATGGGCAAATAAAATAAAATAACAATACTATAGTACCTACTTGAAAGTTCTTAAGAGAGTTGACCTTAAATGTTGTCACTACACACACACACACACACACACACACACACACACACACACGGTAACTATTAGGCGTCAAACTAATCTTATTGTGGTAAAAATTTCACAATATTTATGTATATTAAATCATCATGTACACCTTAAACTTACACATTATTATATTTCAAATATATCTTAATAGATCATGGCAAAACCCAAAATATACTGGAGTATCATTTTATTTTTGCAAGAATTTAATTTGAGAGTATATTAATCCTAACCTGAGATTAATAAGTCATTTTCAAAAATATATCATTTTGAAAAAATAGTAATATTTAAAAAGTAAAGAGGATAATTATTCATATAGATAGAATTTCTGGGAATTATTTGTTTTAGGGCTTATTACTTTTATTTTTCACATTTGAGAATAAAAGACAGGGTGTATTTGTCACATAGAAGTGTCCTAGGGTAATAAAACACTTCCTCTTGTCATTACTGAAATTTTATGGGTAAGTGTTCTCCTTCCTATCTTTCTCTTTAAAAAAATCCTCTTAAGAAGAGGATGGCACAAAGGTAAACTACAGATGAAAAATTTCCTGCAAATATTATAGAATCAGTAGCTAAAATCTAAAGATTCTGTATGTATAGCAGTACATGTGTGTTTAGTACAGTTGAACATTAAATAGAGGTACCTAGGAACATGTTTGAATAACTATGGAAAAAAACAATGAAGTAATTCATCCATAATTTAAAAATCCTAAGAAATTATTAATATTTTTAAAATCTTGTTTTGTTAATGTTTTATTTATTTATTTTTAGTGAGAGAGAGGGAGAGAAAGGGAGAGAGGGAATGCCAAACAGGTTTCACGCTGTCAGCACAGGCCTGACCAGGGGGCTTGATCCTAGAATCTTTAGGATTCTAACCCGAGTAGACATCGAGTCGGTTGCTCAACCAACGGAGCCACATAGGCACCCCAGAATCCTAAGAAATTATTAGTCAAGAAAGTTTAGAGGTGCACCTATGTGGCTCCGTTTGTTGAGCATCTGTTTCTTGATTTCAGCTCAGATTATGATCCCAGAGTTGTGGGATGGAGCCCTGGGTCAGGTTCCATTCTGACAGTGTGAAGTCTGCTTGGGATTCTCTCTCTCTCTCTCTCTCTCTCTCTCTCTCTCTCTCTCTCTCTCTC